>NC_042285.1:174897-187397 GCF_901000725.2 Takifugu rubripes
TGGCTCTGGCTCTGGCTCTGGTGTCTGGCTCTGGTCTCTGGCTCTGGTCTCTGGTCTCTGGCTCTGGCTCTGGTCTCTGGTCTCTGGTCTCTGGCTCTGGTCTCTGGCTCTGGTCTCTGGTCTCTGGTTCTCTGGTCTCTGGCTCTGGTCTCTGGTCTCTGGCTCTGGTCTCTGGTCTCTGGCTCTGGTCTCTGGTCTCTGGCTCTGGTCTCTGGCTCTGGTATCTGGCTCTGGTCTCTGGGCTCTGGTCTCTGGGCTCTGGTCTCTGGGCTCTGGTCTCTGGCTCTGGTCTCTGGTCTGGCTCTGGCTCTGGTCTCTGGCTCTGGCTCTGGTGTCTGGCTCTGGTCTCTGGCTCTGGTCTCTGGTCTCTGGCTCTGGCTCTGGCTCTGGCTCTGGTCTCTGGTCTCGGTCTCTGGTCTCTGGTTCTCTGGTCTCTGGCTCTGGTCTCTGGTCTCTGGCTCTGGTCTCTGGCTCTGGTCTCTGGCTCTGGTCTCTGGTCTCTGGTCTCTGGTCTCTGGTCTGCTCTGGGCTCTGGTCTGGCTCTGGGCTCTGGTCTCTGGTCTGGCTCTGGGCTCTGGTCTCTGGTCTCTGGTCTGGCTCTGGGCTCTGGTCTGCTCTGGTCTCTGGTCTGGCTCTGGGCTCTGGTCTCTGGTCTGGCTCTGGTCTCTGGTCTCTGGTCTCTGGCTCTGGTCTCTGGCTCTAACCCTATGGGAGACGTGCTGGTGCCAAAGCTCTGACCAACCACGAGCGTTTGTTCATGAAGAAGCGCAGTTTGAGTGGAATTGTGTTTGTAGTTTAGCACAATTGCTTCAGGGGGCTGGTGGGGGGGGTCACATGTTGGGTGATTGTGTCAACAATGGTGAAAAACTAATGACATCACCATGGAGGGGGGGGGGTGCAGATGGTGGATGGTGGGTCTCCCCAGGGTTTCAGGTGATCTCCTGTTGCAGCAGCATCAACATCAGACCAGCAAACCTCAGAAGACAGATCAGATCAGATCAAATCAGATCAGATCAGATAAAATCAGCTCAGATCAGATGAAATCAGATAAGATCAGATCGGATCAGATCAGATAAAATCAGATCAGATCAAATCAGCTCAGATAAAATCAGATCAGATCAGATGAAATCAGCTCAGATCAAATCAGATCAGATAAAATCAGATCAGATCAAATCAGATCAGATCAAATCAGATCAAAAGTTCCAGCACTGTTCTGGATTTCCTTGACCTGCTCCGGCTCCTGGGCCTCCTGATCAGCGCCTCCAGACCAGAACGTGACGACATCACTGCAGCGTCCAACGGCTCCATTTAAGGAGAAGGTTACTATGAAGGGAGCAGAATTCCCAGGAGCAGCCGGAGCTCCCAGAGCTGCTGCTCCTGTTTCTCCGGCTCTGCGTTGGGACGAGGATCTCCAAACACACAGGATCTGATGACGTCATCCAGCACAATATGAGGCGTTAGATGAAACGTGTGCGAATGTTTAGCTCCTAATAAGGAAGTTGATCTTCATCCACCTCCTCCTCTTCATCTCATGTAAGGACATGGAACATGGTGGGTGTGGCCTCTGGTTCTTCATCATGTCCTTGTTTAGTGGTAGTTTTCTTCTCCTCTTGCTCCTCCTCTTCCTTAGCATTCTTCATGACCTGAAGGAATTCACCCATGTTACAGCAGCCCTGGCTAACGCTAATGCTAACGCTAATGCTAATGCTAACGCTAACAGATGGTCAGAGGTTCTCGGAGGCTGTTTCTGCTCTGGTGATGAGACGCTGCTCGCTCCAGGGAGACGGAGCCCAAAGAGAAACGCTGGAATTCAGGAGTTTCTGCCTGTAGTTCACCCTAAAGTGTCACGTGCACTGTCGTGCTCTTTAAAGTGTCACGTGCACTGTCGTGCTCTTTAAAGTGTCACGTGCACTGTCGTGCTCTTGTGCGTGCTTGTGGGCGAGGGTTGGGCTCCACCCTGGATCATCACAGAAGCGCCCGGGACCTTCCTGCGGACCACCGTGCACGCTGCAGTGTACGTGCACGCTGCAGTGTACGTGCACGCTGCAGTGTACGTGCACGCTGCAGTTGCCACTATGGCTGAAATTCATCTTTATTTATATCCAAGGTAGTTTTCTCTGTCAACTGGACTGGCTTGGATACAATGACCTGGATGATTGAGAATTTACACAGACATCTTTATTTATATTTATAGTTCATCTTTATCTGCTGCAGTCCAGAGTTTCACAGGAACCCAGAACCTTTAACAGGAAGGAACCTGTAGCAGGACCAGGGGAGGGGAGGGGAGGGGAGCCCCCCCGCCCCCCCGCTGCTGGTGATGGTGATGACACATTATATGTAGTTATACTGCAGGTGAGTGATGATGTCATTAACACCCCCCGCCCTTATCCATCTACAGGTATCAGCGACCTCATAGCTGTGCGCTGACCTCTGACCCCACTGACCCGCTCAGCTCTAGTATTTATAGCTCAGTGTGATTAATGCCCCCCCCCAGGCTGTTGGGGGTCAGGTCCTGGGACTCCGTGAAGACGGTTTCATTGTAACAGTAAAGCTGAACTGAACTGAGGCAGAGGTCAGTGGGGTCAAAGGTCATGGTGAACCTATGGGTACCTCGCTGACTCCAGCTTGGACTCCGGGTTGGACTCCAGGTTGGACTCCGGGTTGGACTCCAGGTTGGACTCCGGGTTGGACTCCGGGTTGGCCTTGGCCTTGTAGGTAGGAAAAGGATATAAAGTCTACAGAGCATGAGGAGAAGCCAGCGCAGGAGTCATGTGACCTCCTGCAAACTCTGACAGGTCAGGTTAGGGTCAGGTTAGGGTCAGGGTCAGGGTTAGGGTCAGGGTCAACATCAACTGCTGGTTCTCCTGGACAGATTTTGTTCTTGTCTGAGCTCCAAGAACTCCTGTGTGACTGAGCAGAAATGCTAAGTGGGCGTGGCTGAAGCTGAAAGGTTGAATGCTAAATGACGAGAGCACGGGTGCACGGCCCCCAGTGCACAGCCCCCAGTGCACGGCCCCCAGTGCACGGCACATAAAGACCCGTTGCCAGGCTCTGAGTCCTGGACCCTCTCCAGATGGTGACCTCTGGTGGTGACCTCTGATGGTGTCTTCAGCTGCTGGTTGCTACATGTGATGCCAGAAGATTTTGGTAAAACAAAGATGTTTTTCAGCACGACTGCTAATCCACATCTCTGGGGGGGGCAGAGGAACCCTACGTCAGCCCGCTGCATTAGCATCGCTAATAAAACAGAGGCTAACCTCAGATACGGTGAGTTAGCCTTGATTCATCAGTGTGTCAGTTGAAGGCCACCCCATCGGGAACGTTAGCTTAGCTTCACAGAGAGCATCAGTTAGCTTAGCTTCACAGAGAGCATCAGTTAGCTTAGCTTCACAGAGAGCTGGAGGATGTGCTGCTGGGTCCACCTTTGGTTTGTTGATTCTGTCTTCCAGGAATTCACTGAATGATGGAGAGAGTTTGGTGGCACCACCCGATTGGTCACTCACCTCATGGGCTGCCCTACAAGGACTGAAGAAGTGGAGAAAGAGAGGGAGGAGCAGAGCGAGGAGAAAGGGAGGAGGCCCAGGCCATGTTTGGGATGGAGGGATGGAGAGAGGAGGAGGTGGTGGGTTGATAAACCCCGCGCTGGTCCTCAACCCTCACATCTGTCCTCCCCCCTCACCTCCCAGCAGCCACTGCCACGGTAAGTCCAGCTCGTCCTCTCCTCTCTGGTCTTCATGCATCAGCACCTTCATCACTCATCACTCATCATCACCTGCTCCTCACCTTTCTGTATCTTCACCTCTCTTCACCTCCTTCCACCCTTTCCATTGCTCATCTACCAGAGTGGTCTCCTCCTCTTCCTCTCATAGTTGGTTTGCTGGCTTCTCTCCTTCTCTCCTTCTCTCCTTCTCTCCTTCTCTGCTTCCTTCTCCTCTTCTTCACTTTGTGCTGAAGCCATCAGCATTTTTCCTCATCAGAAACTCCAGAAAGAAACCAAATAGTCCCCCAATAGGAGATATGAAGATGTGCTACAGACAGGCAGGCAGACAGGCAGGCAGGCAGACAGGCAGGCAGACAGACAGACAGGCATTCAGACAGGCAGGCAGGCAGACAGGCAGGCAGACAGACAGACAGACAGGCAGGCAGACAGGCAGACAGGCAGGCAGACAGGCAGACAGACAGGCAGGCAGACAGGCAGACAGGCAGGCAGACAGGCAGACAGACAGGCAGGCAGGCAGACAGGCAGGCAGACAGGCAGGCAGGCAGACAGGCAGGCAGACAGGCAGACAGGCAGGCAGACAGGCAGACAGACAGGCAGGCAGACAGGCAGGCAGGCAGACAGGCAGGCAGACAGGCAGGCAGGCAGACAGGCAGGCAGACAGGCAGGCAGGCAGACAGGCAGGCAGACAGACAGGCAGACAGGCAGACAGGCAGGCAGGCAGACAGGCAGGGCTGTGGTGTCTAGCGAGAGACAGGGGGGGAGAGAGAGGGGGGGAGAGAGGGGGGGAGAGAGAGTGAGCAGACCAACCACAGGCATGTTTGTTCTTTATGCCCTAATTAGGAATTTGTTCCCCAGAGTTTTGCTTTGGGGTTTGGTTGGTCGGTGGTTTTTGGGTGGGGGTTAAGGTTAGGGGTTAGGGGTCAGGGGTCAGGGTTAGGGTTAGGGGTCAGGGTTAGGGTTGGGGTTGGGGTCAGGGTTAGGGTTGGGGTTGGGGTCAGGGTTAGGGTTGGGGTTGAGGTCAGGGTTAGGGTTGGGGTTGAGGTCAGGGGTCAGGGTTGAGGTCAGGGGTTAGGGTCAGGGTTTCTGGGTGGGGGTTGGATCACTAATATCAGCGTTTCTGAGGGTGTCGAACAGATTAAATGTGGCCTTTATCCTCAGGTATTAATGTGAGGGCACAGGGATTTGTGGGTAATGGAGTCCTGCTGATTGAGTTGAGGATAAACAGGAAGTGTTGGTGTGTGTCACAGAAGCCAGATTTGCTCTTCCTGTTCCTCACCCAGTGGGGGGTCTCTCTCTCACTGACAGTGTGATTCCTCGTCCCTGTGTGGTCCCACAGCGCCCCCTGTAGTCATGTGTGATGAAGAAGAGAGCACCGCTCTGGTGTGTGATAATGGATCCGGCCTGTGTAAGGCTGGCTTCGCTGGAGATGATGCCCCCCGAGCTGTGTTCCCCTCCATCGTGGGTCGACCCCGGCACCAGGTACCCCTGCCTGGCCCAGACAGGCTCACGGTGCTAGAACCCATCTGCCCTCTGGGGGCAGAAGCTAAACTCTATTTACCAGGGTGGTTACCTCTCTGTCTTAGGGCGTGATGGTCGGCATGGGCCAGAAGGACAGTTATGTTGGAGATGAAGCTCAGAGCAAAAGAGGAATTCTCACCCTGAAATATCCCATCGAACACGGAATCATCACCAACTGGGACGACATGGAGAAGGTGAGGATGATGATGTGGATGATCATGAAGGCTTTGATGATGCTCTTCATGGTGCTGCTCTGTGATTGGTCAGATCTGGCACCATTCCTTCTATAATGAGCTCCGAGTGGCTCCAGAGGAACATCCCACTCTGCTGACTGAAGCGCCGCTCAACCCCAAAGCCAACAGGGAGAAGATGACACAGGTAGGAGGAGGTGGCACAGGTAGGAGGAGGTGACACAGGTAGGGAGGAGAGGACACAGGTAGGGAGGAGATGACACAGGTAGGGAGGAGAGGACACAGGTAGGGAGGAGATGACACAGGTAGGGAGGAGGTGGCACAGGTAGGGAGGAGAGGACACAGGTAGGGAGGAGGTGGCACAGGTAGGGAGGAGGTGGCACAGGTAGGGAGGAGGTGGCACGGGTAGGGAGGAGGTGGCACAGGTAGGAGGAGGTGGCACAGGTAGGGGGGAGGTGGCACAGGTAGGAGGAGGTGGCACAGGTAGGGAGGAGGTGGCACAGGTAGGGAGGTGGCACAGGTAGGGAGGAGGTGGCACAGGTAGGGAGGAGGTGGCACAGGTAGGGAGGAGGTGGCACAGGTAGGAGGAGGTGGCACAGGTAGGGAGGAGGTGGCACAGGTAGGGAGGTGGCACAGGTAGGGAGGAGGTGGCACAGGTAGGGAGGAGGTGGCACGGGTAGGGAGGAGGTGGCACAGGTAGGGGGGAGGTGGCACAGGTAGGAGGAGGTGGCACAGGTAGGGAGGAGGTGGCACAGGTAGGAGGAGGTGGCACAGGTAGGGGGGAGGTGGCACAGGTAGGAGGAGGTGGCACAGGTAGGGAGGAGGTGGCACAGGTAGGGAGGTGGCACAGGTAGGGAGGAGAGGACACAGGTAGGGAGGAGGTGGCACAGGTAGGGAGGAGGTGGCACGGGTAGGGAGGAGGTGGCACGGGTAGGGAGGAGGTGGCACGGGTAGGGAGGAGGTGGCACGGGTAGGAGGAGGTGGCACAGGTAGGGGGGAGGTGGCACAGGTAGGAGGAGGTGGCACAGGTAGGGAGGTGGCACAGGTAGGGAGGAGGTGGCACAGGTAGGGAGGAGGTGGCACGGGTAGGGAGGAGGTGGCACAGGTAGGGGGGAGGTGGCACAGGTAGGAGGAGGTGGCACAGGTAGGGAGGAGGTGGCACAGGTAGGGAGGTGGCACAGGTAGGGAGGAGGTGGCACAGGTAGGGAGGAGATGACACAGGTAGGGAGGAGGTGACACAGGTAGGGAGGAGGTGGCACAGGTAGGGAGGAGGTGACACAGGTAGGGAGGAGAGGACACAGGTAGGAGGAGGTGGCACAGGTAGGGAGGTGGCACAGGTAGGGAGGAGAGGACACAGCTAGGGAGGAGAGGACACAGCTAGGGAGGAGGTGGCACAGGTAGGGAGGAGAGGACACAGGTAGGGAGGAGGTGACACAGGTAGGGAGGAGGTGGCACAGGTAGGGAGGAGGTGACACAGGTAGGGAGGAGAGGACACAGGTAGGAGGAGGTGGCACAGGTAGGGAGGTGGCACAGGTAGGGAGGAGGTGGCACAGGTAGGGAGGAGAGGACACAGGTAGGGAGGAGAGGACACAGGTAGACCACAGTGGGGAGGTCCTGACTGGTTCTGATCCGCTGTCTGTGTGTCCAGATCATGTTTGAGACGTTCAATGTTCCTGCCATGTACGTGGCCATCCAGGCCGTGCTGTCACTGTACGCCTCGGGCCGCACCACAGGTGAGACACGCTGCTGCTCCTCCTGCTGCTCCTCCTGCTGCTCCTCCTGCTGCTCCTCTAACCCCTAACCCCTAACCTCTAACCCCTAACCCCTAACTCCTAACTCCTAACCCCTAACCCCTAACCCCTGACCCCTGACCCCTAACCTCTCACCCTAACCTGTCTGTGTGCCAGGGATCGTGCTGGACTCTGGCGATGGCGTCACCCACAACGTCCCGATCTACGAGGGCTACGCTCTTCCTCACGCCATCATGCGCTTGGACCTGGCGGGCCGTGACCTCACCGACTACCTCATGAAGATTCTGACGGAGCGGGGCTACAGCTTCGTCACCACCGGTGCGTCCTCGGCACAGGTGTGTCCAGGGTGAGGAGGCGGGCAGGTGCGTGATCACGTCTGTCGTGTGTCCGCAGCTGAGCGAGAAATCGTCAGAGACATCAAAGAGAAGCTGTGCTACGTCGCCCTGGACTTTGAGAACGAGATGGGGACCGCTGCCACGTCCTCGTCTCTGGAAAAGAGCTACGAGCTTCCCGATGGGCAGGTCATCACCATCGGCAACGAGAGGTTCCGCTGCCCTGAAACCCTCTTCCAGCCGTCCTTCATCGGTCAGACACCCTCCAGCTCTTTGTTTGTGTTGGACTGTCTGTGTCCTCTAGTGTGCTGACCCTAGCAGCTGACCCTGACCCTAGCAGCTGACCCTGACCCTGGCAGCTGACCCTGACCCTGGCAGCTGACCCTGACCCTAGCAGCTGACCCTAGCAGCTGACCCTGACCCTAGCAGCTGACCCTGACCCTAGCAGCTGACCCTGACCCTGGTAGCTGACCCTAGCAGCTGACCCTAGCAGCTGACCCTGACCCTAGCAGCTGACCCTGACCCTAGCAGCTGACCCTGACCCTGGCAGCTGACCCTGACCCTAGCAGCTGACCCTGACCCTGGCAGCTGACCCTAGCAGCTGACCCTGACCCTGGTAGCTGACCCTGGTAGCTGACCCTGACCCTGGTAGCTGACCCTGACCCTGGTAGCTGACCCTAGCAGCTGACCCTGGTAGCTGACCCTGACCCTGGTAGCTGACCCTAGCAGCTGACCCTGGTAGCTGACCCTGGTAGCTGACCCTGACCCTGGTACCTGACCCTGGCAGCTGACCCCACTGGAACACTGCCTCACACACTGTGCCCCTCCCCCAGGTATGGAGTCAGCTGGTATCCATGAAACCACCTACAACAGCATCATGAAGTGCGACATCGACATTCGTAAAGACCTGTACGCCAACAACGTGCTGTCGGGCGGGACCACCATGTACCCGGGTATTGCAGACCGCATGCAGAAGGAGATCACAGCTTTGGCCCCGAGCACCATGAAGATCAAGGTGAGAAGGTGTTATTGTGCGTCAGGAGAAGCACCGTCAGAGACTGACTGTTGCCCCACATCTGCAGATCATTGCCCCCCCAGAGAGGAAGTACTCGGTCTGGATTGGTGGATCCATCCTGGCCTCCTTGTCCACATTCCAACAGATGTGGATCAGCAAGCAGGAGTACGACGAAGCTGGACCCTCCATTGTTCACCGCAAGTGCTTCTAGAAAGCTCCTCCTCCAGCGTCGTCCCCTCACAGAACCAACCAGAGCACGCCAACAGCATCCGCTCCACAGACCCTCAGAGTCGTGGTCAGATGTTTGGTCTGACCGTTGGTGGAAGGAGGTCCCGTGGTCTTCAACGCCGCCCCGCCTCCCTCACCAGCTCTACTCTTACCTCGCTCGCTCGCCCTGTTTAGGCTCCATTTCCCATCAGAGTTTTTCAAGAATAAAGCTTAAATGTGTCCACTGGTCGTAGTTTCCAGGCCATGAAGACGTCACAGTCAGCTTCTGATGATGTGACCAGAGCCTCCGTCTCATGGTGCTGAACAGGAAATGGCAGAAGATAATGAAAATAAAGAGTTTACACTTATAGTCCCACTTCCTTCTATTCTTTGTGATCAGTGTGTTTTACTTGACTCATCTCGAGATCGTTACTTGGTTGGTCTGGGTTAGCACATTCATTCAGACACAGAAGTTTCTTTAAAAACCAGCAGAACCGAAGAACTTCAGGTTGAAGCTTTAACTTCAGGTGAGTGTTGAGACAAAAAGAAAAGTTGAATCAGGCTTCAGTGGCTTTATTAACGAGACATCACATTAATAACACACAAACACACAAAATAATACTCAACTGTCAGCACTGAGCGTTAGCTTACGTTAGCATGACTTCACAGAGCAGTGGCTGCTGGGAAAGTTGGACCAGCGTTGTCACGGAAACAAGATACACATCTGGATTTGTTGTTTTGCATTTTAAAAAACTGCACATACACACGGAGTAAACACAGACGGGACGTTGTGAGTGTCACCTGAGGTCCAACAGGACGACCTTGGACTCGCTCTCCACCACATGTTCACACACCTGGGGGGGGGGGGTCACAGTTAGGAACATGTGAGCATCTTCCCAAACCCAGAGCAACCATGTGACCTCGGTCCTGATGAGGGACTCACAGTGAAGAGCGGAGGCTCCTTCGGATGAGGGTGAAAACCTTTGAGTCTGCAGCCAGAAACCTCCGACATCCCCGAGCTGGTCAGCCTGAACACCCCAGCACTGGCACACAGAGGAGGTCATTCATGGGGAGGAACGTGCACGGGTGTGAGTGTGTGGGTGTGGGTGGGGGTGTGGGTGTGGGTGGGTGTGTGTGAGTGTGAGTGTGGGTGTGTGTGTGTGAGTGTGTGGGTGTGGGTGTGGGTGTGGGGGTGTGAGTGGGTGTGTGTGAGTGTGAGTGTGGGTGTGAGTGTGGGTGTGTGAGTGGGTGTGTGTGAGTGTAGGTGTGTGTGTGTGTGTGTGTGTGAGTGTGGGTGTGGGTGTGTGTGTGTGTGTGTGTGGGTGTGGGTGTGGGTGTGTGTGTGTGTGTGTGTGTGTGGAACTGGACAGCACCAACATACTCGTTGTGTTTGGGGGCGCAGACGATGGCGATGGCCTCCGGCAGCATCAGCTGGTATGAACAGTGAGTGTGGAGGTCCACGCTGGAGAGGAAGGCTGTCTGGGTGGGGTGGGTCTGCACACACACACACACACACACACACACACGCACACACACACACACACACACACACAGACACACATAAATAAATGCAGCTCCATATGAAGGACAGACTGAATGCTCCACCCTACCCAACCCTACCCAACCCTAACTAACCCTAACCAACCCTAACCAACCCTAACCCAACCCTAACCCACCCTACCCAACCCTAACCAACCCTAACCAACCCTACCCTAACCAACCCTAACCAACCCTACCCAACCCTAACCCACCCTAACCAACCCTACCCTAACCAACCCTAACCCACCCTACCCAACCCTACCCAACCCTAACCCACCCTAACCAACCCTACCCTAACCCACCCTAACCCACCCTACCCAACCCTAACCAACCCTAACCCTAACCCACCCTAACCAACCCTAACCCTAACCCACCCTAACCAACCCTAACCAACCCTAACCCACCCTACCCAACCCTAACCAACCCTAACCAACCCTAACCCACCCTACCCAACCCTACCCAACCCTACCCAACCCTACCCAACCCTACCCTAACTAACCCTAACCCTAACTTCCTTCCATCCCTCCTCTGGAGCAGAAACGAGTCCTCTGATCAAAGATCCTTCCACCTTCTGATGTTTGGACGATCACAACTGTGGGAAATGAAACTGAAGAAGGAAAGTTTGTTTCACATCTTCAGCTCCAAGCAGGTGAAACCTGTTTTCCACCTCTGAGGTCACTAGTGAGAGCAACCCACTAACTAGCTACTCACTCAGATACCATGGCAACAATCTGTCAAAGCTGCAGGAGCTCGTTTTCATTAACTCGTTATTAGTTCATTTAGACATTTTGACAAAGGGTCAACAAAAACAGGCTGAAAATGTTTCAGGTTTCAATGTTGAAATATCTACCGCTGGAAAAGTGGGCGGGGCTCATCTCTCGCTGTCATGGTGAATGACATGGTGAAACTGTTTATAACCATTCTGTTACTACTGTTATTACAAGAGTGCCGCCACCACAGGGGTCAAAAGGTCAAACGGGAACGTAGACGTGCGTTTTAGCATCGACTGTATGAAGAGATTGTGTGTTTATCGTACATGGATCCAGCCCAGCGTCAGCAGGTTCTGGTGGTCCTGGAAACAAAACAGCTCCTCCACGTTCTCCATGTCGCAGAAATCAGGACCCCCAGACTGTTTGGGAACCACCACGTGGGTCAGCACGAGCTGGTTGTGGGTCTGAGGCAGAGAGGATTCATGGAAACATCACAGGGTCAGGGTCAGGGTTGGGGTCGGGGTCAGGGTTAGGGTTAGGGTCGGGGTTAGGGTCAGGGTCAGGGTCAGGGTTAGGGTTAGGGTCAGGGTCAGGGTCAGGGTCAGGGTTAGGGTCGGGCTTAAGGTCAGGGTTAGGGTTAGGGTTAGGGTCAGGGTTGGGGTCAGAGTTAGGGTCAGGGTCAGGGTTAGGGTTAGGGTCAGGGTCAGGGTTAGGGTTAGGGTTAGGGTTAGGGTCAGGGTCGGGGTTAGGGTTAGGGTTGGGGTCAGGGTCGGGGTCGGGGTCAGAGTTAGGGTCAGGGTCAGGGTTAGGGTTGGGGTCAGGGCCGGGGTCGGGGTCAGAGTTAGGGTCAGGGTTAGGGTCAGGGTCAGGGTCGGGGTCAGGGTTAGGGTCAGGGTTGGGGTCAGAGTTAGGGTCAGGGTCAGGGTTAGGGTCAGGGTCGGGGTCAGGGTTAGGGTTAGGGTTGGGGTCAGGGCCGGGGTCGGGGTCAGAGTTAGGGTCAGGGTTAGGGTCAGGGTCAGGGTCGGGGTCAGGGTTAGGGTCAGGGTTGGGGTCAGAGTTAGGGTCAGGGTCAGGGTCAGGGTTAGGGTCAGGGTCGGGGTCGGGGTCAGGGTTAGGGTCAGGGTCAGGGTCACCTGACTGCAGGGTTTGCTAGCATTTGTGTTGCTAAAGGTCTCACCAGTCGTCCACACAGGACACCGCAGGTTTCAATTCCTTGGGATGTGTTGGAACTGGCCAACATGAGGAACTGTGACATCAGCTCTCGCGGAAGCACCACCCGCCTTAGGCCCTCCCCCCTATGAGCTGCTTGTGTGTACACACACACACACACACACACACACACACACACACACACACACACACACACACACACACACACACAGTCTGAACATAAGTCACTTCATCCCTTCATTCAGTGCTACTTGTGGACTCACTGTGAACACCAGCCAGGGTGGCACCATAGTGGACCGGAGCTGCTCTGTTCCTGCCAACAGCCTCCATCTTGGGACCAACAGCA
>NC_042285.1:192397-244036 GCF_901000725.2 Takifugu rubripes
CAGTCTCAGCCATAACAGGTGTAGGGATCCAGTCCCACTCAGACGGGACATTGAAATCATTTTTGACCGTCGTTGCCTTTTATTTCCCCAATGTCAGCGCGTGCACACGTGTGCACGTGGCCGACGGCCACCAGGGATCAGCTGATCCAGTTCCACCTTTCTGCTCCTCCAGTCTCGACCGTGAAAGCTTTGGTTCTCAATGAAAGCCGAGGCTACAAAAGTGATGTTTAATGAGGACATTTCTGTTCACACCGGTCCAGACGTCACATTTCTGATAGAAAATGGCAGCATAAATAGTCCACGGTCTGAGGTCCTTGGCTTTGACTCGCTCTTGGCCTCAACGGCGTCTGAAGGCGCGCGAGATCCTCCAGGCGTTGGGCTCCTCGTAGCGGTTGTACAGAGGCTCCAGGCGCTGCTGCTTCTTCTGCTTGCTGAGGCGAGTGGGGTCGGACACCTTAAAGAACGCAGGCGCGAACTCCACCAGCCAGCGGGGGTCGATGGTGGTCACCTCCCGCATGTATTCCTTGGTGGTCAGCACCAGCTCATGGTAGACGACCCTGGGGAGGGAAAGCCAGGCTCAGAACGGGCCTGAGGGGGGTCAACAGCAACAGTAGAGGTGTTTTCATACCACTCCGGCTGGCGGTTTGAACAGAGCACTGGAGGGGTGGATGTAGACCACCTGCTGGTCGATCAGGGTGCGGTAGCCTTCCTGAGGATCCTTCTTGGCTGCGTTCCTGAAGAAACCACTGCAGATGGCTTTCTGGACCCGGACTGTTGCTTTGCCACAGGACACCACGTCAAGCTTGTGCCTAAGGAGCATCAGGAGCATGAGGAGCATCAGGAGCATGAGACCTTCATCAGGAAAGGTGGACTGGCTTCCCTCCTAAGCCTGGTACCTGTCCATGATTCCCAGCATCTGTTTGCGGATGTCCTGGGCTCTGCGAAGGGAGCGAGCCTGGATGAAGTTCTCGTAGCACCAGGGGTTGGAGAACTTGTTGTTCTTCCAGGAGTTGTAAACTGCCAACAGGGTCAGATGGTCTCCCTCAGGCTGGTGGAACTTTGCCTTCTTTTGGTCAGCCAAAGCCTGCTTGTCCTGAGGAACCAGGCAGAAATCCCCCAGCAGGGTGGGTTAGAGGTTAGAGTTAACCCTAACCCAGCAGGGTGGGTTAGAGTTAGAGGTTAGGGTTAACCCTAACCCAGCAGGGTGGGTTAGAGGTTGGAGTTAACCCTAACCCATCAGGGTGGGTTAGAGGTTGGAGTTAACCCTAACCCAGCAGGGTGGGTTAGAGTTAGAGCTAACCCTAACCCAGCAGGGTGGGTTAGAGTTAGAGGTTAGGGTTAACCCTAACCCAGCAGGGTGGGTTAGAGGTTAGAGTTAACCCTAACCCAGCAGGGTGGGTTAGAGGTTAGAGCTAACCCTAACCCAGCAGGGTGGGTTAGAGTTAGAGGTTAGAGTTAACCCTAACCCAGCAGGGTGGGTTAGAGGTTAGAGCTAACCCTAACCCATCAGGGTGGGTTAGAGGTTAGAGCTAACCCTAACCCATCAGGTTAGAGTAAATGAAAGGAGCCGTGGTGGAGACAGGTGAGCAGGTCCAAAAGGGATCAGACCAAACGTACTTTGGGCCTGTAGAAGACGTTCTGCACCGACAGCATGGAGACGATGGTCAGCATCTCCTCGCTGCAGCCCAGGTGGACGGACATGATCAGCATCTTACACAGCATGGGCTCCAGGGGGAACTCGGCCATCTGCAGGAGAGGAGCAGGTCTCAGGACACCAGGTCTCTACAGACAGCATGATGGTGAGGGCGGGTGTGTGATCAGAGGGTGAGAGTGGGTGTGTGATCAGAGGGTGAGAGTGGGTGTGTGATCAGAGGGTGAGAGTGGGTGTGTGATCAGAGGGTGTGTGATCAGAGGGTGAGGGCGGGTGTGTGATCAGAGGGTGAGAGAGGGTGTGTGATCAGAGGGTGAGGGCGGGTGTGTGATCAGAGGGTGTGGTGTGAGCAGTGCTGAGTCCATGGGCTGGAGCAGAGTGTGACAGATGTTTGCTGCTTTATTAGCTGCGTTGTCCCGTGCTGACGTGATATTCAGCTATAATGTCTGATTCTTTGGGTGCTGTTGAAGGTTAACTCAGTTCATGTAGTTGTGATTCTGAAAAGGTCCCCGACTGTTCATCTGCCTGACGCTGGCTTCAGTACGTTCTGTGACTCTGCACTGACTGTCTGGGGGCAGGTAGTAGACCAGCGAGGCCAGGAAGGAGATGAGCACGCAGGGGATGATGATGTTGACCACGTAGAAGAGAGGTTTGATGACCAGGTAGAAGGTGGTGTCCTGATGCTTGTTGCTCTCCATGCAACTGAGTTAAGATTTGATCGGTTGACTGATTCTTCCAGTTTTTGATCAAACCCCCATCTGCTGATTCCAGGAGATCTTTAAAGGATCTCAGAGCTTCAGATTTATGAAGCCTGCTCAGCCCCCGGCAGCGCTGATGAAACCATTTCATTCCTTCAAAAAAGCAGAACATGAAGCTCCAGAAAAGGTTTTTGGATCAAGTTTCCAACAGAACGAGGACAAGTGGGTAAAAGCGCCACTTTAAAGCCTCCAGGCCTCAGAAAACATCCACCTTTAGGATGCCTGACTTTAGAGGATCGTCGGTTCGCTCCGAGCACAAGAACAAACATGTTTAACCTCAGTCCAAGAACATCTGACCTGAAATGATCAAAAACCTATAGCGTAAAAAGATGGTGGAGAGAAAGCTGCTGGGAGGTTCTCAGAAGAGAAGTGGCATTAAAGCCAGCTGGAAGAGTCCAGCCTGCTTCCTGCTCCTCCAAACAGGCGTCTCCACACCAACACTGAGGAACACGGGCTTCTGTTCTTCCTTCTTCTCTTCTGACTATTGTGTGTTTGATGAATGCAGCATCCACTCACTGCCCCCCCCCCCCCCCCCCCCCCCCCCCCCCCCCCCCCCTCATTTACACTGCTCCTGGTTTCACAATGCTCCTCAGACAGATGCAACCAGAGACACTGATGCCGTCAGACAATAAACCTGAGTGTTTTTGTGTCCGGTTATTAACATGTTCCATGCTTTTCCTTCTGCAACAGTTCATCACACCTGCTCAGGGAAACCTCGGTGTAAAGGAGGTGAAGCCGTGCCTCAGTGACTCTACTTTGCTGTTTTAGAAACTAACACTTATTAGATGAATATACAGTGTGCACGTACGCGCACACGTGTGTATAAACACTTAATACACGCGTGTGCGTGGATGTAGACTTTTTAGTACTTTGGGTTCATAAACTTTTTAGTATTTTGCAGATACGTGTCTGTATATAAACCAGATCCTCCTGTAATAAAGAACTAAAGGCTGACTGTTGTCACGTGACCTGTCTCCGTCTGTGTCCGATGATGGAACCTGCCTGGAACATCTGGTCCACAGAAAAAGCAAAACAGCTCACAGAACTGGTCCAGTTTAGACCCAAAAATGACAATAAATAATGAAAATGTGTGACGCAGTAGAACAATGGACGAACTTTCTATTGGTCATTGACAGTTTCACTCATCATCATCAGAATTCATCAAAAATATTCAAACCAACAAACTACACATCGAACCGCAAAGTTTAGAGCTTAAAGGGAGCGACAGGTGAAGATTTAAAGCTCAACGCAGCTGAAGAAGTTCCAAAAAGGAGAAATATCATGTGGTGCTTTACCGCCGCCCGGTGGACACGCGGGGAACTGCAGACAATAGTTAAAGGCGCTCCGACACATTCTGACCTCTGCTGCTCCTCCTGGACTCCAGGGCTGCAGAAATATGCTGCTTTTACAAGTCTTTCAAATCTGTCAAGCATCATAAATCTTATTTATTTATTTAACTAAGTTAGTCAGTTTTAATTTAAATGTAAAAACATATTTATGGCATTAAAATAGCAAAGCAACTTTGAACCCTCCCAGAATGCTTTTATAGTAGTGGAATATTAATCAACAGCCATAAAGTTGTTCATTAACAGAGGAAAAAGGAAAGGTAAAAGTTTTCCGTTCAGACTGAGCAGGAAGACTGAAGACCGACAAGGTGAGTGGAAACGAAGAGCATTATTGAAAAGAATTGACAGTTGTGTTTGGAGATAAAATCAAGATTTTTGTGACTATTGAAGAGCTGCATAGAGCTGAAGAATTCTTGGCTTAAGAAAATTCAACAAGACTTCATATTTAGTTTTAGCACAAAACATCGTTATACATTATAAATGAATAGGTCTTATTTAACTTTCTTATAGTCTGGCTTTAGTTATAGTTGAATAGTCTTTCTAAGTGAAGTTTAGTTTATTTTTCTGCTCTTTGCTACTGATCCTAAAAGAACTTTAAACCCTCCCAGAGCGCTTTAATGGTAGTAATATATACGCCATAAAGCTGTTGATTAGGTTGTAAAAGTGAAAGTGAAAGTATTCTGTTCAGACGAAGCAGGAAGAGCGACAAGCTGAGTGTAAAGTGAGTATGTTCTGTCCCTCAGTTTTGTGTTGTTTGTTCCTTTTCCGGAGGTTTGTTTGTTAGATGTAAGTTGTCACTTTACAGTCGCTCCTGTCGCGCTGCCATTTAGTGGAGTAGCGTGGAGACAGATAAAGGTGCTGCGGAACACGGAAAACGGGCCGCTCTTGGATCCAATCCGGTTACTTCTTTTACTTTTGCACTTCTCAAAGGCATAATCTGTAAGTAATATCTTTTACGATTGTAGCCGCTACTCAAAATGTACGTTTTTACATTGAAACCAAAGTTATGTATTGTGATTTTCTTGCAGTTTTACAAAAATAAAGTGGATCGGTAAAAACCACAGAACGCTTCACGAGTGGTTACTGAAGCCATGTGTTTAGCTCGCTGCCGATGCTAACGCGCTTAGCCGAGGGCAGAAGAGAGTATTATGCTGTTAACGTTGTTAGAGAGTCTTAACAGGTATTAACAACATTTTAAAACTTTTTTGTGACAGGTGAAAAGCTCTTAGAGTTATTAGAGCTGTTCAACAGTCCAGGTCACAGCTGGATATTTTGATATTACCTGTCAAACAACATCTAATCGTGTGCAAGTTAGCATCTCTCAGCCGGACCAATTTAAGACAATAAACTAAATAACTAAATCCACACAGGATCACAGGACACCAACAGGGTTTTGGGTTCATGTTGCACGTTTTCTCCCAGTGGTTTATTGTTCTATGTTGTGGAACCACTGTGAAAGAAATGCAGGAGTGGGTGTCATTTCTTTCATCTATTTTAAATAGAGCAGTGATCTTTGAGGACTTGGATCATAGAAATAATTGAAGATGGGAACAAAGGAGGGAAGTTAAAAAGTCCTGACTAGTATGTTTATGTAGCACCAGATAATTTAGTGGCTGAGCTGAAGACAGTCCTTTCACCATGTTGGCCTGTGGAAAACCAGTGTTGTGGGCCCGATGGACCAGCGTCCCCGTCGGTGCCGGACCACCGTTGGCCACCAGTTGGGTTTTGGGATCAAAGTGGGGGCGTTTCCTGTATCCGGTTCTCCTCACGGATCCATGACTACAACATGTTGCTGCAAGTGCAGAGACGTTTGCTCTGGAAAGAACTTTAGAGCACATTCAGTGCTGCAGGATGAGGGGCTGGAAAAGGTGCCAGTTCTTTTCTCACTGCAGGGAACAGTTAAAAAAAGCAGCTTAAACTCTGAAAACATGAAAATTATACAGAAACATCATTGATTTATTGATTCAGTTGTTATCCAGAATGGATTAGAAATGTTCCTGTTTGGTAAAAATGCAGTGAATTGGGATTATTGAACTACAACCTCTCCAGATTATTTACCTTCATCACAGTCTCATCACTATTTCTGATGTTTCCTCAGGATGGACGAGGACAGAGCAGAGTCCACAGTGCCCAGCTGTGTGTCCCTGAAGAGTGACCGGTCCAAAGATAAAGGAATAAACTTCAGAAGTTCAGAGGAAATGTAAGAAAACTAAAGCGTGATGATGTGTTTGTGTGGCAGCTGTTAGTCACATTAACAGCAGCAGGTTGTGAGTTTATTATTGGAGATGTTTAACACTTAAACCTCAGACAGTCATATAGTTACAGACTTAATGTGAATATTGTTGATTAGAAACAAGAATCAGGTTTAAACTGAAAGATGAATTCAGACATAAATGCTGGAACAATATTGAGTCTTGATCAGGTTCTTTCATCCTATAAATCAAAGGACTAATAGAGATGTGTTTCATAGTGAGAGGGGGGAGCACATCCTATCAAACTGGGACCAGGCAGCTCCACCAGGAGAGTCCTCTTGTTCACAATCTGGAAGCAGATCTGGAGATGCTGAAATGAAGCCCAAACAAAGTAAAACTGTTCAATATGAGATTTAATTTGTGATGTCATGAATTTGTAATTGTGTTGATGATTTATTACAGATGGAAATCATTGGTTTACTTATGTTCAGGAAGTGATCTGCAGGAGGTGATAGAAGGTCATAAGATGAGTCTGAAGAGAAGATGTGAACATGTGACTGAAGGAACTCATGAAGCAGGAAGTGGAACCCTGCTGAACAAGATCTACACTGAGCTCTACATCACTGAGGGACAAAGTGAGGAGGTGGACACACAACATGAGGTGAGACAGCTTGAGAGAACCTCCCAGAAGAACATCCAGGACACTCCAATCAAGTGCCAGGACATCTTCAAAGTCTTATCTGAGCAACAGAGACACATCAGAGTGGTTCTGACCAACGGTGTCGCCGGCGTTGGAAAAACCTTCTCAGTGCAGAAGTTCAGTCTGGACTGGGCAGAAGGTTTGGAGAACCAAGACATCAGTCTGGTGCTTCCGCTCTCATGCAGGGAGCTGAACTTGATCAGAGATGAGCAGCACAGTCTTCTCTCACTGCTTCATGTTTTCCATCCAACATTACAGAAGATCAGAGCAGAAGATCTGACTGTCTGGAAACTTCTGTTCATCTTTGATGGCCTGGATGAAAGCAGATTTTCACTGGGTTTCAACAAGCATCAGCTCATCTCTGATGTCACACAAGTATCGTCCGTTGACGTGCTCCTGGTGAACCTCATCCAGGGGAACCTGCTTCCCTCAGCTCTCATCTGGATCACCTCCAGACCTGCAGCAGCCCATCAGATTCCTCGCTCGTGTGTTGACAGGATCACAGAAGTACGAGGCTTCACTGACTCCCAGAAGGAGGAGTACTTCAGGAGGAGGTTCAGTGATGAAGATCTGTCCAAGAGAATCATCTCACACATCAAGGCCTCCAGGAGCCTCCACATCATGTGTCTGATCCCAGTTTTCTGCTGGATCACTGCTATAGTTCTGGAGGACATGATGACCAGAGACCAGAGAGGAGAGCTGCCCAAAACCCTGACTGACCTCTACTCACACTTCCTGAGGGTTCAGATGAAGAGGAAGAAGCAGAAGTATGGAGGAAAGCAGAGACCAGAGGAACTGACTGAGGCTGATAAAGATCTCCTTCTGAAGTTGGGTCGGCTGGCGTTTGAACATCTGGAGAAAGGAAACATCATGTTCTACTCAGAAGACCTGGAGCAATGTGGACTGGACGTCTCCGAGGTGTCGGTGTACTCAGGAGTTTGTACAGAGATCTTCAAGAGAGAGAGTGTGATCTTCCAGAAATCAGTCTACTGCTTTGTTCATCTGAGCATTCAGGAGTTTCTGGCTGCCGTCTACATGTTCCACCGTTACACCAGGAAAGACACAGCGGTTATAAATCAGTTCCTAAAATATTCTGAACCAGTCACATCTCTTTATGGCTTCCTCAGGAGAGCACTAAGGAAATCTCTCAAAAGTGAAAATGGCCACCTGGACTTGTTTGTTCGCTTCCTTCATGGTCTCTCTCTGGAGTCCAATCAGAGGATCTTGGGTGGACTGTTGGATCAGAGGAACAGCCACCCAGAAACCATCCAGAAGGTCCTCAACAACCTGAAGGAGGAGAACAGTGATGGAATCTCCCCAGACAGAAGCATCAACATCTTCCACTGTCTGATGGAGATGAAGGATCAGTCAGTCCATCAGGAGATCCAAGAGTTCCTGAAGTCAGAGAAGAAATCAGAGAGGAGACTGTCAGAGATCCACTGTTCAGCTCTGGCCTACCTGCTGCAGATGTCAGAGGAGGTTCTGGATGAGCTGGACCTGCAGCAGTACAACACCTCAGAGGAGGGACAACGTCGCCTGATTCCAGCTGTGAGGAACTGCAGGAAGGTCGTGTAAGTAAAGATTTCTGGGGCCGGACATCGGCGTTTAAATCAAGCGAGTGGATCATGTCAGGTAGCAATACCCCCTCCAGTGGTCATTCCTTCAATTCTTTATCTCCACTGCAGCGTCCATAAATTAAAAACAACAACAATTCATCCAGAAATGTTCAACACTGGCTGGATATAAGTTCAAAGGTCAATCCAGACAAACCAACATGAGGCAGGAATAATAGGAGCCACAAGTTAACTGACTATCATGAAATTACTGTCATGTCATTAAAGAACTTTTGTTTGTTTGTATACAGTGATCCCTCGCTATATCGCGTTTCATCTTTCGCTGCTTCGCGGATTTTTTTTTGCGAGTCGTTCATTGCAGTTCTCAAATATAATCGAAGGTGGCATATCCGTTTATAAAAATCTTCTTGCCCAGAAAAAGAAAGAGCGCCAACAACTCCCCATAACAATGTTCTTCTCTGGGAGAAAGACTCCTGCGCCAGTAGAAACAGACGCTCCAGCGGAGCGGAGTCAGGACGCAGAGGCTCAGCTGGGACAATGTTTCCAACCTTGTACAGTATTACTATATTAAAATTATTGTTTTAAACAAAGTTTGGTCTTTAAAACAGGTTTTGATGTTTGGTTTCATTCTACTGTTCAGTATTGCATTGTAAAATAATTAAAAAAAATAAAGTTGCTACTTCGCGGATTTCACTTTTCGCGTGTTACTTTTGGAACGCAACTCCTGCGATAAACGAGGGATCACTGTATATAATTCCGTACTCACTTCACTGTACATCGTATTCTAACGACAGAAAAACACATTTTAACTAATGACACGTGACTATTTTGCTTCATTTGTTCAACGTAAAAACAGCCGCCTCGTTGGTTTAAATGGGTGTTTTAGGTCTTTGTGGCGGTTCCGTTTGGAGCCTTTATGTGACCCACAAAGTTGTTTGAGCCTTTCCACACCCGTTAGGTGGCAACTTCATCACTAGCAACAAAAGGTGCAGTGAAAATGATTTGAAGGGAAACAGGCAGATAGAACAGAAGCTGAGGGCAATCGATGCAACCAGAGACTCTGATGTCATCGATCGGATCGCTGAATTAAGACTTGACGCACCATCGTACAAATTGTATGAAATGCAAAATATCCAAAGAGCCGATAGACAGATGAAAAGATGCACGTTTCTTTAAACCATTTGCTATAATCATTTTAAATATTGAGTAATTATGAGCTGTTCTAAAATAAGACAAATGTTGAGAATAATTCAGTTGCATTTCAGATCTGATGGTCGTTCAAACTGCTGCTCTACGGTGTTGAATTTAGCTTTTCCAGGAAATGAGCTACATTTGTGTTGAGGTAGATTCTCAGATGAGTTGATTAGAAATCCCAAAGTTTGACTCACTATTTTTGTTTCATACACAACAGACTGTCTGGTCGTGTTCTTTCAACGAGTGATTGGGAAGTTGTGGCCTCAGCAATGACGTCAAACCCTTCTCATCTACGGGAGCTGAGCTTAAGCTGGAACAAAAGTCTGACAGATGCTGGAGTAAAGTTACTGTCTTCTGCAATGATGCATCCAAACTGCAGACTGGAGACGCTCAGGTCAGGAGGCCTCTGTTGGTCTTTTCTAAATTTCTTTACATTTTCTGCTTTTCTCTTCATTTTCTGATTTAGAAATGTGTTTTTATTTGCCCCATTTATTCCTTTTCCAGGCTGAGCAGCTGCAGTTTATCAGAGATCAGCTGTGACTCTCTGGCCTCGGCGCTGAGGTCCAATCCCTCCCATCTGAGGGTTCTGGACCTGAGTCGGAACCAGCTGAAGGATCCAGGAGTGAAGCTGCTCTGTGGTTTTCTCCAGGATCCTCTCTGTGAGCTGGAGACTCTCAGGTCAGTCAGAGATGATCCAGTACTTTCCCAGGTGTAACTAGTTAGACAATAACTGTTTCCATGTTTGATCTTTGTTATAAACGTAGTGTTACAGTTCTCAGAAAAAGACCACACAGGACAGATTTGCAGTATTAAATTGGTTGTGGAAATCTGTCCCATGTGAGGATGGTCATCAATGACTAGAAAGGAAGTATCAGTTGTAGATTTGTCTTGTTTTATTTTAGGCTGGCCACAAAACCGCCCAAACATTCAGACCAATCAAAAATGGTTCTTCCTGTCTTTTAAAGATCAGAAGGAAAACTAGAAACCCCCAAAAGAAAGCTGCTGCAGTGTGCCATGCCCCTTCTCTACTGAGAAAAGCCATCCCAAAAAAGAGAAAAGCCCAAGTGTGAAGTGAGCACCCTGTTAAACCTTGGTACCGAAAGCCTGCAGTCATTCTCATCTGAGGTGGCTTCATTCCAGCCAGAAGCCCAAACCTGCCTCCCTCTTAAAGGGGCAGCAGGTCAGTCCAACCACAGAAACCTTCATGAAGATCTGAAGCTTTCAGCATCCACAATTGTTGCACCTCACTTCCATTGGAGTCCAAATCAGAAGTCAACAAGTTGATTCTACACCGATTTGACACAATGCAACCATTTTAAAAAGGTTTCCATCCATAAGTTTTCACACATTTTTAGATAAATCTGTTTGTTCATCGCCTCCTTCTGTTGTAATGGTCATTAAAGAAAATGACCTTATTGGAGTTTTTCTCCTCACAAATATGACTTTCTATGAACGATGCAATAAATGCAGCTGCAATCTAAGACAATATGGAAGTATGTGTATATAATAGTAGTGGAAGTAGCTCATAAAATAATACATTTGCTCTTCTCATCGAATCTCTCTATGTTATTAAAGAAAAACCTGCTCTTAGTCAACAACATCTAAGACATCAGCCAAAAATCCTAATTTTCTACAATCTAATCTAAAACAGTAGAGAAGACTCTTTCTGCAGAGACCCTGGTGGCAGGAATGCAGAAGTATCACCTGCTCAACTTGGAAGGTGGAGCAGAAACCACCAGCTGAGAAGGTCCTCAGCGAGAGGAAGTGGTGGAGAACCATGAAACTTGCTAAGCTCCACCTCAGCTCCAGAGACGGGCTGAGCTGGAGCTGTGGCACCAGGTATCGCCCAGAAGAGCCTCCAACAAACAAGCTCTTCTCTTGGGAGGAGAGGGCTTTGAATCTCAGCTCAGTGTGCTTGTCTCTAGTAGGTGGCAGCTGCACCTTTTCCTGAGCTCCTTGTTGATGCCCTGAGGGGAATTGATGCTCCTGCAATGTTCTCTGGCAGCATTGAGCTTGCAGTGGGGCAATCAAACACACTGTGGGGGGGCTCTCTTTCCTTCTCTCATCTGGAGAACAAGTGACACCAGCTGCCAATCATTGTTGGAGAAATGTGCAGTCAGGGGAACGATGCGTCCAGACTATAGCCACCCTTCCAGCATCCAGCAGTGTCTAAAACCTTTGATTTGGTTTCACCAGAGAGTGTAGGGATTGCAGGGTCGCTGCAGCATCGCCCACAAGCTATCAGGAGTGGGTCGCTTTGTCCCAGCTCCTGACAAGAGTTGAGTGCTATTGAGAAATGTGGTCTCACAAACTTGGAAGGTATTTTGACCCACACACACTTTACATACGGTGGAGATCTGGTCCAACCGCCCTGAAAGAACCCAAAATAGGAACATACGGCAGATAAGCCGGTGCAGGACCAGAGGTTTGTTGCTTGGAAGCTGTGTTTTGCTCTGGTACATGTTGATTTTTATTTGTCTTCTCTCAAAATAATTGTTATTTTAGACTAAGTGACTGCAGTTTATCAGAGACCAGCTGTGATTCTGTGGCCTCAGCTCTGAAGTCCAACCACTCCCATCTGAGGGTTCTGGACCTGAGCTACAACACGTTCCAGGATTCAGGAGTGGAGCGGCTCTGTTCTGGACTGGAGAGTCCAAACTGTAAACTGGAGACGCTCAGGTCAGTCTTCATGTTTCTACCTATATACCAGCTGCTAAGATGGTGAAGTGAGGCTGTTCTCAACACTGCTGTGATGCACCACATTAAAAACATTCCTTGGAATATCGTGAATTCAGGTCTGACCCAACTAAGAACTAACGTAGGTTTAGTACTGACGCAGATAACATGCAGACCTGCACCGTATAACCTCATCCTGCATTTTTCAGATTAAGTGGCTGCAGGTTATCAGAGATCAGCTGTGACTCTCTGGCCTCGGCGCTGAGGTCCAATCCCTCCCATCTCAGAGAACTGGACCTGAGTCTGAACCAGCTGAAGGATTCAGGAGTGAAGCTGCTCTGTGGTTTTCTCCAGGATCCAAACTGCCGACTGGAAACTCTGAGGTAAACACCATTCTCAGAAATGTCCATTATTCCATCCGAGGGTCCTCACACTTTCTGAGTGTGTGTGTTGTGCCCAGTTCCTTCAGGAGGGGGGGCCACACGGGGACCACTTATTCATGATAAACTGATTTAAGGACAATGAAAAAGCCCACAGATGGTAACCAAAATTAGACAAAACTAGGTGAGGGTGCCTGGTAGACACCAGCCAACGAGGAGGGAGATGGTGAGGGAGACAGGAAGTCATCTAAGACAGGTTGTGCCTTTAAAGATGAGCCACAGGTGAGATGGATCTCCATGATGAGATGGGAGGGAAAGAGGTGGGAGAACCTGGGAAGAGTGAGGGCCAGAACAATATATATTCTCCTCTGGAACAGTGCAAACCTGAGAGGTTGGAATTGTGGTCATTACATATTACTATCATTTTTTAACCTGTAACTAAATTAAATATTTACAGATCATGCCTTTGATTAACCTTTCAGATGAATACTGGTTTCACTTATAACCTTATAAAAGTTTCCCTTCTTTATTTAGATTATGGGGCTGCAGGTTATCAGAGATCAGCTGTGGCTCTCTGGCCTCGGCGCTGAGGTCCAATCCCTCCCATCTCAGAGAACTGGACCTGAGAGGGAACCATCTGCAGGGTTCAGAGCTGAAGCAGCTGTCTGATCTCCTAGAGAATCCAGACTATGGGCTGGAGACATTGAGACAGTAGCTGGTTGTAGCCAGTCAACTCCCGCTCATCTGCTGCATCACTCACTGACCACTGGTGAAGAACATCTGTGGAAACATCTGCCGTCTACTCCCTCCATAGATGAAGAATTCAGTTTTAAAAAGCGCTGGTGGACTTTCAGGAGATCAGTCGATGGTCGACAAAGCAGAAGCAGCTTCGCCTTGAAGTTAAATTAGTTCCTGGTATCACACAATGCATCTTTATAAAGTTCTAAACGGCTCCTCGGCCACTCTTAGAAGCATGGAAACATTCTCTTAATTGTCTCTTCAAATGTCTGTATTATACGTTACTATTTTACATCATGCCTTCAGAATCTTTAGGGTTTAGTATTTACTGTCTCTGTGACATGGAGCATTGGAATATTTCAGCTGCAGCAAAAACCCATCAGAATGACGCTATCGGTGGAACCGCAGCTCATTGGACTTTAGTCAGTCTGGTCAATGTTATAGGATTTATTGCAATCTAATAAAAACTATGAATAAATGTGGGAAATAGGAAATAAAAAGAAGCAAAATGACCAAATAAATCTCCCATGAATGTCAGGCCTGAGTCATCTTTGAGGTATTAATTATGATTTTATCTTTATGAAATCACTCAATAATTCTGAAGATAAAGGAACCGAAGAAGAGACACGTGTGTTCCTGTCCAATCCTGTCCAACCGCCTCTGCTAATCCCTCACTCATCCTGCTTGACCACAATCCTGGGAACCCTGGAAATTCCTGAGCCGAAACACACCCGGATCAGCTTTTCCTGTTCTGGTCTGTCTGAGCCGCGACCCGAACCTTTGACCACCTGGATGTGCACCTGTCTTCTACCCTGACGTGGTGACCGCGACCAGGACCACGTTGTTAGCATTGTTAGCAGCAACATGCTGCACACAGAGGACCACATGACTGACAGAAACATGACTCAGCAGAAACATGACTGACAGAAACATGACTCAGCAGAAACATGATTCAGCTGAAACATGACTGACAGAAACATGACTCAGCAGAAACATGACTGACAGAAACATGACTCAGCAGAAACATGACTGACAGAAACATGACTCAGCAGAAACATGACTGACAGAAACATGACTCAGCAGCTCTTAGTTGGAGCCGTGAGGTCGCTGCGCCCCCTGGTGGTCAAACGGAGAGCGACAGGAGACTTGAACCTGCCTCCGGGATATCAGAGGCTAAACTAATGATTCAGAATAAATGGTTTTCAAACAAGTTAGATAAAGAGCAGCAGAAACATAAATAGACCAACTTTAAAAGTGTTCTTTTAACATTGGATGCATCTGCATCGCCGACCCCCTAGTTGCCCCGCCCAGGGTGGTTTTATGAATAAGGGTGAACTGCTTTGACCCCTGACCCCAGCAGTCCGGCTCCTTGAGCAGCACCTTTGGGGGGCTGCCGGACTAACCTAACCTAAAGTGCCACCGTCATCCATCCACGCCCCACAGAGGGGATCCACTAGATCCCCCAGGAATGATTCCCACCGCTCACTTGGCCTCCCAGTCTCAGCCATAACAGGTGTAGGGATCCAGTCCCACTCAGACGGGACATTGAAATCATTTTTGACCGTCGTTGCCTTTTATTTCCCCAATGTCAGCGCGTGCACACGTGTGCACGTGGCCGACGGCCACCAGGGATCAGCGCTGATCCAGTTCCACCTTTCTGCTCCTCCAGTCTCGACCGTGAAAGCTTTGGTTCTCAATGAAAGCCGAGGCTACAAAAGTGATGTTTAATGAGGACATTTCTGTTCACACCGGTCCAGACGTCACATTTCTGATAGAAAATGGCAGCATAAATAGTCCACGGTCTGAGGTCCTTGGCTTTGACTCGCTCTTGGCCTCAACGGCGTCTGAAGGCGCGCGAGATCCTCCAGGCGTTGGGCTCCTCGTAGCGGTTGTACAGAGGCTCCAGGCGCTGCTGCTTCTTCTGCTTGCTGAGGCGAGTGGGGTCGGACACCTTAAAGAACGCAGGCGCGAACTCCACCAGCCAGCGGGGGTCGATGGTGGTCACCTCCCGCATGTATTCCTTGGTGGTCAGCACCAGCTCATGGTAGACGACCCTGGGGAGGGAAAGCCAGGCTCAGAACGGGCCTGAGGGGGGTCAACAGCAACAGTAGAGGTGTTTTCATACCACTCCGGCTGGCGGTTGAACAGAGCACTGGAGGGGTGGATGTAGACCACCTGCTGGTCGATCAGGGTGCGGTAGCCTTCCTGAGGATCCTTCTTGGCTGCGTTCCTGAAGAAACCACTGCAGATGGCTTTCTGGACCCGGACTGTTGCTTTGCCACAGGACACCACGTCAAGCTTGTGCCTAAGGAGCATCAGGAGCATGAGGAGCATGAGGAGCATCAGGAGCATGAGACCTTCATCAGGAAAGGTGGACTGGCTTCCCTCCTAAGCCTGGTACCTGTCCATGATTCCCAGCATCTGTTTGCGGATGTCCTGGGCTCTGCGAAGGGAGCGAGCCTGGATGAAGTTCTCGTAGCACCAGGGGTTGGAGAACTTGTTGTTCTTCCAGGAGTTGTAAACTGCCAACAGGGTCAGATGGTCTCCCTCCGGCTGGTGGAACTTTGCCTTCTTTTGGTCAGCCAAAGCCTGCTTGTCCTGAGGAACCAGGCAGAAATCCCCCAGCAGGGTGGGTTAGAGGTTAGAGTTAACCCTAACCCAGCAGGGTGGGTTAGAGTTAGAGGTTAGAGTTAACCCTAACCCATTAGGGTGGGTTAGAGGTTAGAGTTAACCCTAGAGGTTAGGGTTAACCCTAACCCAGCAGGGTGGCTTAGAGGTTAGAGTTAACCCTAACCCATCAGGGTGGGTTAGACGTTAGAGTTAACCCTAACCCAGCAGGGTGGGTCAGAGGTTAGAGGTTAGGGTTAACCCTAACCCATCAGGGTGGGTTAGAGGTTAGGGTTAACCCTAACCCATCAGGGTGGGTTAGAGTTAGAGGTTAGAGTTAACCCTAACCCATCAGGGTGGGTTAGAGGTTAGAGGTTAGGGTTAACCCTAACCGATCAGGGTGGGTTAGAGGTTAGAGTTAACCCTAACCCATCAGGGTGGGTTAGAGGTTAGAGTTAACCCTAACCCAGCAGGGTGGGTTAGAGTTAGAGGTTAGAGTTAACCCTAACCGATCAGGGTGGGTTAGAGGTTAGAGTTAACCCTAACCCAGCAGGGTGGGTTAGGGTTAGAGGTTAGGGTTAACCCTAACCGATCAGGGTGGGTTAGAGGTTAGAGCTAACCCTAACCCAGCAGGGTGGGTCAGAGGTTAGAGGTTAGGGTTAACCCTAACCGATCAGGGTGGGTTAGAGGTTAGAGTTAACCCTAACTCAGCAGGGTGGGTCAGAGGTTAGAGGTTAGGGTTAACCCTAACCCAGCAGGGTGGGTTAGAGGTTAGAGTTAACCCTAACCCAGCAGGGTGGGTTAGAGGTTAGAGGTTAGAGTTAACCCTAACCCATCAGGGTGGGTTAGAGGTTAGAGTTAACCCTAACCCATCAGGTTAGAGTAAATGAAAGGAGCCGTGGTGGAGACAGGTGAGCAGGTCCAAAAGGGATCAGACCAAACGTACTTTGGGCCTGTAGAAGACGTTCTGCACCGACAGCATGGAGACGATGGTCAGCATCTCCTCGCTGCAGCCCAGGTGGACGGACATGATCAGCATCTTACACAGCATGGGCTCCAGGGGGAACTCGGCCATCTGCAGGAGAGGAGCAGGTCTCAGGACACCAGGTCTCTACAGACAGCATGATGGTGATGGGGTGGAGCCTCACCCTCCTCCCCAACCGGGTGAGCAGCCCCTCGTCGTCCAGCGCTCCCAGCGTGTAGAGCTGCTCCATGGCCGTGATCAGCGTCTCCATGGGAGGAGCGTCCATGAAGTCGAAGGACAGCAGGTCGTTGATGCCCATGGCCTGAGGGAGGAGAAGGAAGGTCTGTGATGCCCTTCAGACGCCAACGTGCCTAACCCTAACCCTAACCCTAACCCTAACCCTAAACCTAACCCAACGTGCTTAACCCTAACCCAACGTGCTTAACCCTAACCCAACGTGCCTAACCCTAAACCTAACCCAACGTGCTTAACCCTAACCCAACGTGCTTAACCCTAACCCAACGTGCCTAACCCTAACCCTAACCCAACGTGCTTAACCCTAACCCAACGTGCTTAACCCTAACCCAACGTGCTTAACCCTAACCCAACGTGCTTAACCCTAACCCTAACCCAACGTGCTTAACCCTAACCCAACGTGCTTAACCCTAACCCAACGTGCTTAACCCTAACCCAATGTGCCTAACCCTAACCCTAACCCTAACCCATGGCCTGAGGGAGGAGAAGGAAGGTCTGTGATGCCCTTCAGACGCCAACGTGCCTAACCCTAACCCTAACCCAACGTGCTTAACCCTAACCCTAACCCAACGTGCTTAACCCTAACCCAACGTGCCTAACCCTAAACCTAACCCTAACCCAACGTGCCTAACCCTAACCCAACGTGCCTAACCCTAACCTAACCCAACGTGCCTGACCCTAACCCTAACCCTAACCCAACGTGCCTGACCCTAACCCAACGTGCCTAACCTAACCCAACGTGCCTAACCCTAACCCAACGTGCCTAACCCTAACCCAACGTGCCTAACCCTAAACCTAACCCAACGTGCTTAACCCTAACCCAACATGCTTAACCCTAACCCAACGTGCTTAACCCTAACCCAACGTGCCTAACCCTAACCCAACGTGCTTAACCCTAACCCAACGTGCTTAACCCTAACCCAACGTGCCTAACCCTAAACCTAACCCAACGTGCTTAACCCTAACCCAACGTGCTTAACCCTAACCCAACGTGCCTAACCCTAACCCAACGTGCTTAACCCTAACCCAACGTGCCTAACCCTAAACCTAACCCAACGTGCTTAACCCTAACCCAACGTGCTTAACCCTAACCCAACGTGCCTAACCCTAAACCTAACCCAACGTGCTTAACCCTAACCCAACGTGCTTAACCCTAACCCAACGTGCCTAACCCTAAACCTAACCCAACGTGCTTAACCCTAACCCAACGTGCTTAACCCTAACCCAACGTGCCTAACCCTAACCCTAACCCAACGTGCTTAACCTAACCCAACGTGCTTAACCCTAACCCAACGTGCTTAACCCTAACCCAACGTGCTTAACCCTAACCCTAACCCAACGTGCTTAACCCTAACCCAACGTGCTTAACCCTAACCCAATGTGCCTAACCCTAACCCTAACCCTAACCCATGGCCTGAGGGAGGAGAAGGAAGGTCTGTGATGCCCTTCAGACGCCAACGTGCCTAACCCTAACCCTAACCCAACGTGCTTAACCCTAACCCTAACCCAACGTGCTTAACCCTAACCCAACGTGCCTAACCCTAAACCTAACCCTAACCCAACGTGCCTAACCCTAACCCAACGTGCCTAACCCTAAACCTAACCCAACGTGCCTGACCCTAACCCTAACCCTAACCCAACGTGCCTGACCCTAACCCAACGTGCCTAACCCTAACCCAACGTGCCTAACCCTAACCCAACGTGCCTAACCCTAACCCAACGTGCCTAACCCTAAACCTAACCCAACGTGCTTAACCCTAACCCAACATGCTTAACCCTAACCCAACGTGCTTAACCCTAACCCAACGTGCCTAACCCTAAACCTAACCCAACGTGCTTAACCCTAACCCAACGTGCTTAACCCTAACCCAACGTGCCTAACCCTAAACCTAACCCTAACCCAACGTGCCTAACCCTAACCCTAACCCAACGTGCCTAACCCTAACCCAACGTGCCTAACCCTAAACCTAACCCAACGTGCTTAACCCTAACCCAACGTGCTTAACCCTAACCCAACGTGCCTAACCCTAACCCAACGTGCTTAACCCTAACCCAACGTGCCTAACCCTAACCCAACGTGCTTAACCCTAACCCAACGTGCCTAACCCTAAACCTAACCCAACGTGCTTAACCCTAACCCAACGTGCTTAACCCTAACCCAACGTGCTTAACCCTAACCCAACGTGCCTAACCCTAACCCTAACCCAACGTGCTTAACCCTAACCCAACGTGCTTAACCCTAACCCAACGTGCCTAACCCTAAACCTAACCCTAACCCAACGTGCCTAACCCTAACCCTAACCCAACGTGCCTAACCCTAACCCAACGTGCTTAACCCTAACCCAACGTGCCTAACCCTAAACCTAACCCTAACCCAACGTGCCTAACCCTAACCCTAACCCAACGTGCCTAACCCTAACCCAACGTGCTTAACCCTAACCCAACGTGCCTAACCCTAAACCTAACCCAACGTGCCTGACCCTAACCCTAACCCTAACCCAACGTGCCTGACCCTAACCCAACGTGCCTAACCCTAACCCAACGTGCTTAACCCTAACCCAACGTGCCTAACCCTAACCCAACGTGCCTAACCCAACGTGCCTAACCCTAACCCAACGTGCCTGACCCTAACCCAACGTGCCTAACCCTAACCCTAACCCAACGTGCCTAACCCTAACCCAACGTGCCTAACCCTAACCCAACGTGCCTGACCCTAACCCAACGTGCCTGACCCTAACCCAACGTGCCTGACCCTAACCCAACGTGCCTAACCCTAACCCTAACCCAACGTGCCTAACCCTAACCCTAACCCAACGTGCCTAACCCTAACCCAACGTGCCTAACCCTAACCCTAACCAGCGTGCTCACGAGGGAGGGAGGGTCGCTACCTTCAGAGACAGCACCGTGCTCGCCAGGTTGGTCCTCTGGATCTCCGGCACGTTGGTGGTCAACATCTCGTCTCTGTAGGCCCTCTCGGTGTACAGCCGGTAACACTTCCCGGGTCCGGTTCTGCCAGCTCGGCCCGCCCTCTGCTTGGCCTGAGCCTGAAGTGGAAGACAGGAAGTTACACGTGCACCCGTGAACCACGAGGGGGGGTTAAGAGAAAGATGCCGAGTCATCGTTATCAGTCAGCCTGGCGGGTCCCAGCTCAAACGGGTCCCGGCTCAAATGGGTCAAGACTGGGCTGGAACACAAGTCTGAGGCGGTGACAGGATCCACCCACGTGCGTGTCCTCATGTCCAGGACAGTGGAACTACTCTAGGCCCTGATCCTGCAGACCATAATAAGCTCTCCGGGACACCACCACTCATTGGTTGGGTAAAATCGGGCCGGTGTTTAACGGAGCGATGGGAATGTTCCGGATGGACGTCCTCCTACCTGGGAGATGGGCGTCACCACCAGCTGGTCGATGCCCGTCTTGGAGTTGTAGACTTTCTGCTTCACGAACCCGGGATCCACCACGTAATAGATCCCGTCTATGGTCAGAGAGGTCTCGGCGATGTTGGTGGCGATGACCACCTGAGGAGCAAACGGATTAGTTAGATGATCCCACGTCTCCTCACGGATCGGGAGGGCAGCCATCAGCACCTTTCTGCTGCCGGGCGGCGCCGGGTCGAAGATTCTGGTCTGCATCTCGCTGGGGAGGGCGGAATAAACCGGGAGGATGATGAGCTCGGGAACGTCGGGCCCCAGCGACTTCATGCGCTCGTACAGGATCTCACAGGCGGTGTCGATCTCTTCCTGTCCGGTCAGGAACACCAGGATGTCGCCTGGACGGAGGAGCAGGAAGCGTTAGACGGATCCCCGGACGACTCGTCATGTTCTGGACGTCCAGTCAGACCTGGAGGTTCCGTCAGGTGGATCTGCATGACTGTGATCAGACTGGCGTCCAGGTAGTCGGTCTCAGGCTCTTTGGTGTAGAGCACCTCCACTGGGTAGGTTCTTCCTGGGATGGTGAAGATGGGCGCCTCGTAGAAGTACTGAGAGAACTTGACGGCGTCCAGCGTGGCCGAGGTCACGATCAGCTTCATGTCGGTCCGTTTCTGAACGGTCTGGAAGAGAAAAACAGAACCTTTCCCGTCTCTGCTGTCAGAGCCAGAACACCAGAGCCTGGCTGGACCTGCGAACCTTCTTCAGCAGCCCGAAGAGCACGTCGGTGTGGATGGTCCTCTCGTGGGCCTCGTCCAGCATGATGATGGCGTACTGACCCAGTTCCGAGTCGATCAGACACTCGCGCAGCAGCATTCCGTCTGTCATGTACTTGATGACGGTTTCTGGGCTGGTGCAGTCCTCAAAGCGGATGGTGTAGCCCACCTGCAGGAGACCAGAGCTGTGAGGAGTAGCAGATGAGGAGCTGGTCCTGGTCCCGGTCCCGGTCCGGGTCCTGTCCACTCACCTCCTGACCCAGACAGCAGCCGTACTCCTCAGACACCCTCTTGGCCACAGACATGGCGGCCACACGTCTGGGCTGGGTGCAGCCGATCTTCCCCCTGCTGGTGTAGCCGGCCTCGGCCAGGTACTGGGTGATCTGCGTGGTCTTCCCGGAGCCCGTCTCACCGATAACAATCAGGATCTGGTTCTCGTGGACGGCCTGGGGAGGGGGGGATTCAGAGGTTGGGACCGTTGTCTCTTCTCTTTAGACCACTTCAGGACCTGAACACACCTGCACGAGCTGCTCCTTCAGCTTGTAGATGGGCAGGCTCTCCCGCTGCTCCAGGATGGACAGCTGGGTCTTCTTCCCATACGAGGCCTTGTTGCCCCCAAACGCGTGTTTCTTCCACTCCGGCATGTCGTTGGGCATCATTCCGATCCCCCTCATGTTGGCAGCAATCTGCCTCCCGTCAGCTGGAGAGACCATGGCAGGTTACTGGGCTGGCCGCCCCCCCTCAGGGTAGAGGCCTCCCCTCAGGGTAGAAGCCTCCCCTCAGGGTAGAAGCCTCCCCTCAGGGTAGAGGCCCCCCCTCAGGGTAGAGGCCCTCCCTCAGGGTAGAGGCCCCCCCTCAGGCTAGAGGCCCTTCACTCATTCACCCACCCACTCATTCACCCCCTCATCCCGTTGCCTCTGCATCTCCAGCGTTCCCAGAGCTGCTGTGACACTCCCGTCTCCCCTGTTCCCACCTAAAAAGGCGGAAGGTTAAGGGGAGACCGGGGACACTCAGACCGGGGACACTCAGACCGGGGACACTCAGACACTCGGACTGGGACACTCAGACACCCGGACCGGGACACTCGGACACTCAGACGGGGACACTCGGACACTCGGACTGGGACACTCGGACGGGGACACTCGGACACTCGGACTGGGACACTCGGACGGGGACACTCGGACTGGGACACTCGGACGGGGACACTCGGACGGGGACACTCGGACACTCGGACTGGGACACTCGGACGGGGACACTCGGACACTCGGACCAGACACTCGGACGGGGACACTCAGACACTCGGACGGGGACACTCGGACACTCGGACTGGGACACTCGGACGGGGACACTCGGACCGGGACACTCGGACCGGGACACTCGGACCGGGACACTCGGACCGGGACACTCGGACACTCGGACCGGGACACTCAGACACTCGGACCGGGACACTCAGACACTCGGACCGGGACACTCACTGTCCGGCAGCGGGTCCACCCAGTGCTTGTTCAGTCCCATGGGGATGGAGTCCATCTCGGCCTCGCGGGCCGCCTGCTTCAGCTCCCGTCTCTCCTTGGCGAGGGCGCTCTGCATCATGGCGGCCTGAGACAGGGAGCCATCGGGATTCTACGGGACGAGCAGAGCGGGACGATCAGTCCTGAACAGTCCCACACCACGAGGACAAGAGCAGCTTTAGCAGAGGACCTTGACGATCTTGACAGGACTCATGTCCATGCTCTGCTTGGTGTGTCCCCTCAGGAACGGCGGCTCTTCTTCCACCAGCTCAATTTCCAGATCCTCATCTGAAAGAGAGCTCAGCCTCAGCAGGAAGTCCTCCCGTCCTCCGGGTGTGGGTCCAGCCCAGACCCGCCTCCAACTTACCCTCCTCATCGTCCACTTTAGGGAGAATCCCAGTCTCATCATCAAAATCGGGGAACTCTTCCTTGGACAGGACGTTGGCAGCGATCATCTAGAGCGAAGGAGGACATGGAGTGGTGAGGAACCAGGAGCACCCAAGCTCCTGCAGCTGTCCCTGCAGCTGGTCCTGCATCTGTCCCTGCGGGTCCCCCCACCCGCTCACACCCACCTGCTTGATCTCCCACTTCTCTGGGTCGGAGATCTTGGTCAGCCTCTTTCGCTCCAGTGTGTCGTCCTGCTCCACCTCGGGGCCGTGGCCCAGGTTCAGGTTGCTGGGCCGATCAGGGTTCCTCATGGAGACTTCCTCACTTCCGTCCGGGCCAACATTCCTCCTCCTGTTGGGATTCAGGTCTTCTCCGGTCTCCTGGTCCACATCCTGGAGGCCAGAGGAGGAACAATTATGCCGATGACTCTACAGTTGGACCTCTTTGTTCTGATGTGTGGGAACCTTCAAACATCCCGTCCTACCTTCATACTGAGGCTGGTCTTGGAACCTGTGAAGGACAGAACCTTGACCTTGACCCGTTGGCCTTTGCGGACCACGTCGGCCACGTTTGCTACACGGCCCTCTCGGCGGAGCTCGGAGATGTGGACCAGGCCCTCCCACCGTTTCCTGCGGAGCAAGTGTTCATTAGACGGACGGAAGGAAGCAGGAACGTTTATGGAGGTTCTGCCCACGAACCGTAGCCCCTCCAGCTGGACAAAGCAGCCAAACTGCATGATGCTGGTGACCTTCCCACAGTAGATGTCCCCCACGGAGGGCTCCTCCGGGGGGGGGCGCTCCACGTGTTTGTCCTTCCACCGATCAGGGTCCCGCTCCCTCCTGGGGCTCGGAGAGCGCTCGCTCCAGCGGGAAGACTTGTCCCTCCTTTTGCCGCGCTCTCGCTCCCTGCACCGCTCCCGGTCTCTGGAGCGGGACCGGGACCGGCGAGTCCTCTTCCTGTCCTTCTCCCGATCTCGGTCTCTGTGTCGGTCTCTCTCTCGGCTTCTGCTGCGACTCCGACTGCAACGTCTGCTCTTCTCAGACCTGCTGAAAACGTGAGGAGAGCAGACGAACTGAGCTGCTGCTCCCTCGTGCTAACTTTACTAACCCAAAGCCCACGTGACCACAAGGCTAACTTTACTAACCCAAAGCCCACGTGACCACAAGGCTAACTTTACTAACCCAAAGCCCACGTGACCACAAGGCTAACTTTACTAACCCAAAGCCCACGTGACCACAACGCTAACTTTACTAACCCAAAGCCCACGTGACCACAAGGCTAACTTTACTAACCCAAAGCCCACGTGACCACAAGGCTAACTTTACTAACCCAAAGCCCACGTGACCACAACGCTAACTTTACTAAACCAAAGCTCACGTGACCACAAGGCTAACTTTACTAACCCAAAGCCCACGTGACCACAAGGCTAACTTTACTAACCCAAAGCCCACGTGACCACAAGGCTAACTTTACTAAACCAAAGCTCACGTGACCACAAGGCTAACTTTACTAACCCAAAGCCCACGTGACCACAACACTAACTTTACTAACCCAAAGCCCACGTGACCACAAGGCTAACTTTACTAACCCAAAGCCCACGTCACCACAAGGCTAACTTTACTAACCCAAAGCCCACGTGACCACAAGGCTAACTTTACTAACCCAAAGCCCACGTCACCACAAGGCTAACTTTACTAACCCAAAGCCCACGTCACCACAAGGCTAACTTTACTAACCCAAAGCCCACGTGACCACAAGGCTAACTTTACTAACCCAAAGCCCACGTGACCACAAGGCTAACTTTACTAACCCAAAGCCCACGTGACCACAACACTAACTTTACTAACCCAAAGCCCACGTGACCACAACACTAACTTTACTAACCCAAAGCCCACGTGACCACAAGGCTAACTTTACTAACCCAAAGCCCACGTCACCACAAGGCTAACTTTACTAACCCAAAGCCCACGTGACCACAAGGCTAACTTTACTAACCCAAAGCTCACGTCACCACAAGGCTAACTTTACTAACCCAAAGCCCACGTCACCACAAGGCTAACTTTACTAACCCAAAGCCCACGTCACCACAAGGCTAACTTTACTAACCCAAAGCCCACGTGACCACAACACTAACTTTACTAACCCAAAGCCCACGTCACCACAAGGCTAACTTTACTAACCCAAAGCCCACGTGACCACAAGGCTAACTTTACTAACCCAAAGCCCACGTGACCACAAGGCTAACTTTACTAAACCAAAGCTCACGTGACCACAAGGCTAACTTTACTAACCCAAAGCCCACGTGACCACAACACTAACTTTACTAACCCAAAGCCCACGTCACCACAAGGCTAACTTTACTAACCCAAAGCCCACGTGACCACAACACTAACTTTACTAACCCAAAGCCCACGTCACCACAAGGCTAACTTTACTAACCCAAAGCCCACGTCACCACAAGGCTAACTTTACTAACCCAAAGCCCACGTCACCACAAGGCTAACTTTACTAAACAAAAGCCCACGTGACCACAAGGCTAACTTTACTAACCCAAAGCCCACGTGACCACAAGGCTAACTTTACTAAACAAAAGCCCACGTGACCACAAGGCTAACTTTACTAAACAAAAGCCCACGTGACCACAAGGCTAACTTTACTAACCCAAAGCCCACGTGACCACAAGGCTAACTTTACTAACCCAAAGCCTACGTCACCACAAGGCTAACTTTACTAACCCAAAGCCCACGTGACCACAAGGCTAACTTTACTAAACCAAAGCCCACATGACCACAAGGCTAACTTTACTAACCCAAAGCCCACGTGACCACAACACTAACTTTACTAACCCAAAGCCCACGTGACCACAACACTAACTTTACTAACCCAAAGCCCACGTGACCACAAGGCTAACTTTACTAACCCAAAGCCCACAAGGCTAACTTTACTAACCCAAAGCCCACGTGACCACAAGGCTAACTTTACTAACCCAAAGCCTACGTCACCACAAGGCTAACTTTACTAACCCAAAGCCCACGTGACCACAAGGCTAACTTTACTAAACCAAAGCCCACATGACCACAAGGCTAACTTTACTAACCCAAAGCCCACGTGACCACAACACTAACTTTACTAACCCAAAGCCCACGTGACCACAACACTAACTTTACTAACCCAAAGCCCACGTGACCACAAGGCTAACTTTACTAACCCAAAGCCCACGTGACCACAAGGCTAACTTTACTAACCCAAAGCCCACGTGACCACAAGGCTTTACCGGCCTCTCAAATGAAGGTCTGACCTGCTCCTGCTGGTTTTGGGGTCTGTCCCGCTGACACTGGGCAGAAACATCTCCAGCTCTTTCATGGCATCAGCTGCTACTTTCACATCATCTTCATCTAAAAGTTTCTAAGAATTAAAAATAAAGGATTTAGCTTCCCAGGTTATGGTTAGGGTTAGGTCTTCTTTTCCCTCATGTTGCCATCTGGTACTTCGAGCACGTACTTCAGGGGCTGGATCATTTGCACGACACAGAGCAGGAAACATCTCCTTCAACTTCTCCTTTCTGGTCTTGGGCTGGACTGAAGCCTCCGAAGCTGAAAATAGTCAAGAAAAGTGGACGAGAGTTAATCCCAGCAGTGCCCCGACCAACCATTACTAGCCTTGTTGGTAGCAGGATCAGAGCTTAATTCCTGAAACCTCATCCAAGAATAATGTGATCAAAAGACTCACCTGGACTGGTCCCGGCTTTGGTTGGAGGCCGCATGGTCTGGATGAGTCGCAGCAGATTACTGATGAGAGAATCCTGCAGAGAACCAGAGAGGATCACTGTGGTAACATGGTCAACATCTCCAGGTGATGTTTACTGGGCTACCTAACCAGAGCAGATCACTGTGGTAACATGGTAACCACCTCCAGGAGATGTTTACTGGGTTACCTAACCAGAGCAGATCACTGTGGTAACCACCTCCAGGAGATGTTTACTGGGTTACCTAACCAGAGCAGATCACTGTGGTAACCACCTCCAGGAGATGTTTACTGGGTTACCTAACCAGAGAGGATCACTGTGGTAACATGGTAACCACCTCCAGGAGATGTTTACTGGGTTACCTAACCAGAGGAGATCACTGTGGTAACATGGTAACCACCTCCAGGTGATGTTTACTGGGTTACCTAACCAGAGCAGATCACTGTGGTAACCAGCTCCAGGTGATGTTTACTGGGTTACCTAACCAGAGCAGATCACTGTGGTAACCACCTTCATGTGATGTTTACTGGGTTACCTAACCAGGACAAGATCACTGTGGTAACCACCTACAGGTGATGTTTACTGGGTTACCTAACCAGAGCAGATCACTGTGGTAACCACCTCCAGGTGATGTTTACTGGGTTACCTACCGTGAATTCGGCTCCATTTTGGATCAACAGAGCTTTGAATCCGTCAAATGTCGGTTGTTTTTCAGCAAGGTGGATCACAAATTCAGCTGGACAAAATTAAAGCAGGTCAGGACAACAATAGTGAAGTTAGTCAGCTAGCTAGCTGGCTGGCTAGTTAGCTGACTGCAAACAATCTGACCAAAATTATCCTCATCGTTGACAAAAATGATTCTGACAATCAAGCAATTCAAGGAAAGATAATTAGCAAGCCTAAAAAAGACCGAAGAAGTTACAAAAACATTCGAAAGGCTGAACCGACACCATAGCCAAGTAAAGGTGGATAGCTAGCATGAGCTAGCCCGTTAGCCAAACATTCCCGTTGAGAGCAGCGCTTTCCAGCTAACGTCCTCACCGAGGTCTTTGTCATTAAGGCCCAGATGGTTGTCCAACTCCGTGCAGACTTTAGACACCAGAGAAAGATACTCCAGCTGCTGCAGCTCATCAACGCTGATGTCCGCCATCATCCACGATCATAATTAGCTTCACCAACAACGTTTGATCCGCACCCGGAACTCGCGCTGCTCCAGGACACTTCTGCGCATGCGCCAAGATGTGCGCATGCGCAGAAGTGTCCCGGAGCAGCTCGAGTGATTTGGTCCCTACGGCTGGTTGTCTGATGCGACTGTTGTTTAAGTCTTGTTAGACTGGGTGCGTGTGCGTGCTGTGCATCTCCCCGAGGCTCTCTGACGGTACCGACCGTCTCTCTGGCGTCAACCCGGGGCAGGACGCCGGTTTTCCGGCCGCAGCTTCAGCAGGCAGACAGAGAGCCGAGACACCGGAGCCTCACCGGCCCGGGACCCCGGAGGACCCGGGACCCCGGAGGACCCGGGACGGAGGACCCGGGGCATGGTGATAATTATCCCCATCCCTCCTTCCACTGGCTCTGTTGGCCATCTCTGGGGTTCTTCATAAAGTTTAATTATTATAGACAGAAAGTTCTTTATGCCAGTCCTGTTACATCAGCTCTTAGTTGAATAGTTTGACATCTTTCTGTGATTTATGCCGGTCTGTTTTGGTTCCGTTTGTGTGGTTCATGGTCACCGAAACTCCTGTCATTTATTATGAATTTTCCTATTGTGGCAGGGCGTGGCCTGCCCTCCGAACAGGTGCCATATGGAGGTAGTGCCTTAATTGGTGGGTGGGGAGAAAAGGTTTATATAAGGCACTGCCGCCAGCTGGCTTTAGTTGTTTTCCCCCTTCGACGGGACGGCGGGGTTGCGGCTGATCTGGGCGGTTCGACCAACTGTTTTACAACGCTTTGCCGTAAGGGCACGCGCGCTAGTCTGCACTGGGCAGGTAAGGCGCAGCAATGCGCGTCACTGACTCCCCCACTCGGTTGATAAATGTTAATGGGGCTGTTCTTGCTGCAGGTGGCTGCCGCCTGGCGTCAGTGGGTCGCGTGGCTCCAGCAGAACCCTTCACGGAGTGGGGGCGCCACCAAACACAGTCGGCACGGACTACCTCCCGTACTGGACCCACTGTTGCTTTGGCTCCGTCCCGCTTTCGGGACTCTCTCCTGTTCGCGCGCTCTCTCTCTCTCGCCCCCCCTCGCTCGGGGGACGGCGCTGAGACGTCGTGGTGCCGCCGAGGCGACCACGGAGCTGTTGCTGTCATTTTAGATTCTTAACTGTGTAAATCGTATCAACTGGCATTTACTCTTTTAGGTTTTGTTTCTGTTCGTTTCTTGTTTGATGTGGTGGTCTTGTTGGTCACAATTTATTTGCCTGTCTGTGTGAGGTGTGTGTGCGTGTGCGCTCGTCGCGTCAAATGTTACCGCTGGAAGTTTAATTGTTCCTTTTCTTTGTGGACAGGTGCTGTGGGCCACGGCGGGGACCCAACCCCTGGTGGAGGGCGTTTTCATCACACCCCCCGTTTGTGGTTTTGTTTGCAGTAGCACGGGTGTTTTTAGTTTGTTTATCTCCCCTAATTGAGTTTTACCTGCTGGTGGGGCCCCAGCCCTGTCCACCCCTTTGTTAATTTAACTTTTATACAGCCGAGTTATATTTTGTTGTGTGTTGGATTAAATAAAATTGTAGTGCATAACCCTCGATCCCGTCTCTGCCTCTGGAATAGAACTTATCTGCGCGTGCCTGTTCTCCGGTTAATTCCTGGGGTGAAATTCCCCAGGTGGCGTTGTCGTTAACCGTCCCACCTCTCCCCACCCCGCCACACTATCAAAACTATTAGTAAAAATATTATCTAATATCGTTTCTTAGTATCCATTTTTATATTTATGAATTAATGTGTACCAAAAAGTTCACCATGTTTTTATTCTTTTTAAAGAAAAGCTGAATGGTTGATAGACTTATAAATATTTTTGAAAATAAATCGATGGAGTTTCGTTTTCAGTCGCAGAGGGTGAAAAATGACTGAAAACGGAAAGAAAAAAGACGGTATTATTTTGGTAGGACAACCGGAAGTGATGCGGTTGCTCATCTCGCCTGATCAAGGTGCGTTTGGGACATGGGGCTGTCGTACTCTCAGGTAAGACCAGGAAGATATAAACAAGATCGGCACGGAACTTTATTCGGTCAACTCAATCGATTGGTTTAATGAAATGATTTGTTTATTTCAATCCACTTCCGGTGTCTTTGTTCGACGAAAGACCGATTTACCTGTAATTCCAGCTCACCTGAGAGCAATGAACGTGACATATGCGACGACTGCAGCACTTCTGTCCATGAAGTTCACTTGAGTGGGCACTATTATGGGATTTAGATGAGTCGGAGCTCTAAATAAGGCTTTATTACATTAGTATAACGCATCACAGTTCTCACCACGTTTTGACTGAGTCCTTTATTATGTAATATTACAAATATTCCCCCTATTTTTGGTCGTTACGCATCAGTGATGAGGATTTAGAGTAATTTCCCTAATTTTCCCGGGGGGGGGGGGGGGGGCTGTAAACGTTCTGAACCAAGAACTCATCACTAGACCTTTTGGTTCCTCTAAAGTTGAGCCTCACACTGGCCCCATGTTGGTGTCCTGATGTCCTCCTGGTGGACTAAACCTTTCCAGCATAAAGGTCCTGAGACCAAACCAGTCGGCCTCCGGTCCAGGACCCCCCCCCCCCCCCAGCTCTGGCAGTTCCTGCTAAAAGGTTCCTGTGACCTGAAGGACTTTTGTTTGCAGCCAGCGTGCCGGTCAGCATACGCTGGAGACGTCCATCAGCTGTTCACTGTCCTCTCTGAGGACCCGTCTCAGCTCAACGTCCAGGAGCCTGACAGTGGGGACACGCCCCTCATTGCTGCATGTCGCCGTGGAAACCTGAGGGTTGTGCAATACCTGCTGGACAACGGTGCCGATGTCCACGTGACCAATCAGGTGATGCGCTGCTGTGTGAGGGCGTCCTGGAGCTGCCGCTGACTCTGACTCTGACTCTTGTTGCAGAAACAGAGAACAGCTCTGCACTACGTCTCCAGGAGGACCTTCTCTCTGCTGGACTACCTGGTGATGGCCGTCCTCATGCCCGTCCTGCTGATCGGCTACTTCATCATGGTATCAGAGGCCTGGATGTTGCCTGGGAGGAGATGGGGTCTGATAGCAGCGCTAACGTCACAGCGGAGCGTCAGGAAACGCTGCTGGTTCTGACCAATAGTCAGGGTTAGGGTCAGGGTTAACCCAATAGTTAGGGTCAGGGTCAGGGTTAGGGTCAGGGTTAACCCAATAGTCAGGGTCAGGGTCAGGATTAGGGGGTTAGGGTTAGAGGGTTAGGGTTAACCCAATAGTTAGGGTCAGGGTTAGGGGGTTAGGGTTAGAGGGTTAGGGTTAACCCAATAGTTAGGGTCAGGGTTAGAGGGTCAGGGTTAGGGGGTTAGGGTTAGAGGGTTAGGGTTAACCCAATAGTTAGGGTCAGGGTTAGGGTCAGGGTCAGGGTTAGGGTTAACCCAATAGTTAGGGTCAGGGTTAGGGTTAACCCTAACCCTGACCCTAAGAAAGCTTCATTACTTTAAATGAAATATTTGCTTCGTTCTCATTTCATTAATCTTTACATTCCTGATGATGGCACTTTAGAACCTCCAGCTCAGTGTGTGTGTGTGTGTGTGTGTGTGTGTGTGTGTGTTGTAGCTGCAGAAGCAGCGCCAGACTGTCTCATTGATGCAGATGTTGCTCAGCAGCGACGCCAACGTCAACGCCGTGGACCATGTAAGTGTTCCTAACGTGGCTGCACGCTAACACCACCCTCAGGATGGTGGATCCAGCCACCAGAACCTTCTGGAACCTTTCTGTAGCATTTCTACGCTCTCAGCGGCTGTGAGAGTTCTCAGATGTGATCTCGTAGTACTGCTCGCTGTAGAACTTGTGACGGTCCCTAACCTAACCCTCTCCAGAAGGGGAACACAGCTCTGCACTACGTGTGTGAGAGGAAGAGTCATCGCCTGGTCCCTCTGCTGCTGCAGAAACACGCCGACACACACATCCCAAATCACGTACGTCTTTTAAACACACCACAACACGAAGCTTCTGCTGAGTCAGCAGATCCCCAACAGCTTCTTCTGGTCTTCTGCAGGCCGGAGAGACACCGCTGGACATCGCCACCAGATTGAGGTTCAGCAACATCGTGAAAATGCTGAAGAAAACACACTGACCCTGATCACGGTACACTAGCTTAGCCTCATGCTAACGGCAGTGCCGAGCTCACATATCACCACATTCATCTTCATCTTCCTCGTCAATAAAGAGAGTGCAGCTTTGTTCCCATTGTGTTTGTGATGATTGTGTTTTCAAAACCTTCCTGATTTCTTTAGTTTGACTTTAGGTCAGAGGTCAGAGGTCAACAGAAGCTTTGATTCAACGGGTCCCTTTTCACTTTAAAACATGTGTTTTTATTTTCATATCATTTAAGGTTCAGCAAATGAGCTGCGCTGAGCTCTGAAATATCATAAAAGCTAATCAAAGCTAATCAAAGCTAATCGGCCTCTCCAGCTGGTGCCAGGCTCCGACCCTCTCAGCCCCTCTAGGGGTATTTCTGCAGCAGCTGCAGGATGTTGGGGAACAGGATGTCGGGGGCATCGAGTCCCCAGATAAAGTCCAGATGTTCCCAGTGATCGATGTGCTGATGGAAGACCAGCTGAGGCACCTGCACACAGGAAATCAGGTTCTACTTCCTGTTGGTCCCATAACGGGGTAATAACACATATCCATCGTAAAAACGCCATATCAATGAATAAAGTTCTGAAGATATAAAGATGGTTCAGGTGCAGCGTGAGCGAGGGTCTCCACTCACCTGTGTGAGGAGCAGGGCCACGTCTTTAGGGTCTGCCAGCGTGTCCTGGCCCCCCGAGAACACAGCAGTGGGGACCTTCATGTCCTGGACTCGATACTGAGGTGGAGTCGTCTGACCAAAGCACAGCAGAGCGGCTGATTCACCTGAAGGTGACAGCAGGTGGCCACAGGTGGGCGTGGCTAACTCACCTGGTTGTAGCGCTTCAGGTTCTCTACAGCACCAAAGTCAAAGGCCAGCAGCTTCCCCTGGTGGGCAGCCTGGAGACAGGGGAGGCTGGCATGAGGGGGGGGGGGGGGCGAGGTGTGTGTGTGTGGGGGGGGGGGTGTGTGTGGGAGGGTGTGTGTGTGTGGGGGGGTGTGTGTGGGGGGTGTGTGTGGGGGGTGTGTGTGTGTGGGGGGTGTGTGCGTGGGGTGTGTGTGTGTGGGGGGGGGGGTGTGTGGGAGGGTGTGTGTGTGTGTGGGGGGGGGGGGTGTGTGTGTGGGGGGTGTGTGTGTGTGTGGGGGGGGGGTGTGTGTGGGAGGGTGTGTGTGTGTGTGTGTGGGGGGGGTGTGTGTGTGGGGGGGTGTGTGGTGTGTGTGGGGGGGGTGTGCGTGGGGTGTGTGTGTGGGGGGGGGTGTGGGAGGGTGTGTGTGTGTGTGTGTGTGGGGGGTGTGTGTGTGGGGGGTGTGTGTGTGTGTGGGGGGGGGTGTGTGTGGGAGGGTGTGTGTGGGGGGGGTGTGCGTGGGGTGTGTGTGTGTGTGGGGGGGGGGGTGTGTGTGGGGGTGTGTGTGTGTGTGTGGGGGGGTGTGTGTGTGTGTGTGGGGGGGGTGTGTGTGTGGGAGGATGTGTGTGTGTGTGGGGGGGGGTGTGTGTGTGGGGGGGGGGTTTGTGTGTGTGTGGGGGGGGGTGTGTGGGAGGGTGTGTGTGTGTGGGGGGGGGGTGGGAGGGTGTGTGTGGGGGGTGTGTGTGTGTGGGAGGGTGTGTGTGTGTGTGTGGGAGGGTGTGTGTGTGTGTGTGGGAGGGTGTGTGTGTGGGAGGGTGTGTGTGTGTGTGTGGGAGGGTGTGTGTGGGAGGGTGTGTGTGTGTGTGTGGGAGGGTGTGTGTGTGTGTGGGAGGGTGTGTGTGTGTGTGTGTGGGAGGGTGTGTGTGGGGGGTGTGTGTGGGAGGGTGTGTGTGTGTGTGTGTGTGTGTGTGGGGGGGGGGGGTGTGGGAGGGTGTGTGTGGGAGGGTGTGTGTGTGTGGGGGGGGGGGGGGGTGTGGGAGGGTGTGGTGTGTGTGTGGGAGGGTGTGTGTGGGAGGGTGTGGGGGGGTGTGTGTGTGTGCAGGCGGGGGTACCTGTGCCCAGTGCACCATGTTCTGGACTGAGGTCCCAGCAGGACAGTGTGTGGTGTAGACAGGAGTCCGAGTCTGAGACAACAGAAGCAACATCAGCTCTCACGCTAAGCACACGCTAAGCACACGCTAAGCACACGCTAAGCACACGCTGAGCACACGCTAAGCGCACGATAAGTGCATGCTAATCACACGCTAAGCACACGGCATTGTTAGCGTGTTGTTGGCGTGTTTCATGTTACCATATTGAGGTTTTTCTCATCAAAACCACAGAGGATGAAGAAGATGTTCCCACACAGCTGACTGAGAACATGCTTGGCACACACGTGCTCGGCAAACCAGTCAATCATGTAACTCTGGGGCAGGAAGTCCCTCCGACCAAAAATGTCCTGGAGACCAGAGAAGGTTGGTCAGTGGAGTCAACTGACAGGTGGTGGAGTCAACAGACAGGTGGTGGAGTCAACAGACAGGTGGTTGGGTCGACAGACAGGTGGTTGGGTCGACAGACAGGTGGTGGAGTCAACAGACAGGTGGTTGGGTCGACAGACAGGTGGTGGAGTCAACAGACAGGTGGTGGAGTCAACAGACAGGTGGTTGGGTCAACAGACAGGTGGTGGAGTCAACAGACAGGTGGTTGGGTCAACAGACAGGTGGTGGAGTCGACAGACAGGTGGTTGGGTCGACAGACAGGTGGTGGAGTCAACAGACAGGTGGTTGGGTCAACAGACAGGTGGTTGGGTCAACAGACAGGTGGTGGAGTCAACAGACAGGTGGTTGGGTCAACAGACAGGTGGTTGGGTCAACAGACAGGTGGTGGAGTCAACAGACAGGTGGTTGGGTCAACAGACAGGTGGTTGGGTCAACAGACAGGTGGTGGAGTCAACAGACAGGTGGTTGGGTCAACAGACAGGTGGTTGGGTCGACAGACAGGTGGTGGAGTCAACAGACAGGTGGTTGGGTCAACAGACAGGTGGTTGGGTCAACAGACAGGTGGTGGAGTCGACAGACAGGTGGTTGGGTCGACAGACAGGTGGTTGGGTCAACAGACAGGTGGTTGGGTCGACAGACAGGTGGTTGGGTCAACAGACAGGTGGTTGAGTCGACAGACAGGTGGTTGGGTCGACAGACAGGTGGTTGGGTCGACAGACAGGTGGTGGGGTCGACAGACAGGTGGTTGGGTCGACAGACAGGTGGTTGGGTCGACAGACAGGTGGTGGGGTCGACAGACAGGTGGTTGGGTCGACAGACAGGTGGTTGGGTCGACAGACAGGTGGTTGGGTCGACAGACAGGTGGTGGGGTCGACAGACAGGTGGTTGGGTCGACAGACAGGTGGTTGGGGTCGACAGACAGGTGGTGGGGTCGACAGACAGGTGGTTGGGTCGACAGACAGGTGGTTGGGTCGACAGACAGGTGGTTGGGTCGACAGACAGGTGGTGGGGTCGACAGACAGGTGGTTGGGTCGACAGACAGGTGGTGGGGTCGACAGACAGGTGGTTGGGTCGACAGACAGGTGGTTGGGTCAACAGACAGGTGTCCCCACAGCTGGTAGGCTGGTGTTCTTACCCACATGAGGAACTCGGGCAGCACTGACAGTTTGGTCATGGGGCTAGCTGTGAATGCTATCGTTGCTACTGGGGCTAAAGCCAAGAACAGCTTGATCTTTTTGGCCACATCAGGCAGAGTGGAGAACGCTATGAATCCTGGGAAATAAAGCAGATGCTGTCACCATAGTGTGTGTGTGACAGTGTGTGTGAGTGTGTGGTGTGTGTGTGTGTGTTACCTATTGTGGTCCCCTGTGAGTGTGTGTGTGTGTTACCTATTGTGGTCCCCTGTGTGTGTGAGTGTGTGTGTTACCTATCGTGGTCCCCTGTGAGTGTGTGTGTGTTACCTATTGTGGTCCCCTGTGTGTGTGAGTGTGTGTGTTACCTATCGTGGTCCCCTGTGAGTGTGTGTGTGTTACCTATTGTGGTCCCCTGTGTGTGTGTGTGTTACCTATTGTGGTCCCCTGTGAGTGTGAGTGTGTGGTGTGTGTGTGTGTGTGTGTGTGTTACCTATTGTGGTCCCCTGTGAGTGTGAGTGTGTGTGTGAGTGTGTGTGTGTGTTACCTATTGTGGTCCCCTGTGTGTGTGTGTGTGTTACCTATTGTGGTCCCCTGTGAGTGTGAGTGTGTGTGTGTGTGTGAGTGTGTGTGTGTGAGTGTGTGTTACCTATTGTGGTCCCCTGTGAGTGTGAGTGTGTGTGTGTGTTACCTATTGTGGTCCCCTGTGTGTGTGTGTGAGTGTGTGTGTTACCTATTGCGGTCCCCTGTGAGTGTGAGTGTGTGAGTGTGTGTGTGTGTGTGTGAATGTGTGTGTGTTACCTATTGTGGTCCCCTGTGAGTGTGTGTGTGAGTGTGTGTGTGTGTGAGTGTGTGTGAATGTGTGTGTGTTACCTATTGTGGTCCCCTGTGAGTGTGTTACCTATCGTGGTCCCCTGTGTGTGTGAGTGTGTGTGTTACCTATTGTGGTCCCCTGTGAGTGTGTGTGTTACCTATCGTGGTCCCCTGTGAGTGTGAGTGTTACCTATTGTGGTCCCCTGTGAGTGTGAGTGTGTGTGTTACCTATTGTGGTCCCCTGTGTGTGTGAGTGTGTGTGTTACCTATTGTGGTCCCCTGTGAGTGTGTGTGTTACCTATTGTGGTCCCCTGTGAGTGTGTGTGTTACCTATCGTGGTCCCCTGTGAGTGTGAGTGTTACCTATTGTGGTCCCCTGTGAGTGTGAGTGTGTGTGTTACCTATTGTGGTCCCCTGTGTGTGTGTGTGTTACCTATCGTGGTCCCCTGTGAGTGTGAGTGTTACCTATTGTGGTCCCCTGTGAGTGTGAGTGTGTGTGTTACCTATCGTGGTCCCCTGTGTGTGTGAGTGTGTGTGTTACCTATTGTGGTCCCCTGTGAGTGTGTGTGTTACCTATTGTGGTCCCCTGTGAGTGTGTGTGTTACCTATTGTGGTCCCCTGTGAGTGTGAGTGTGTGTGTTACCTATTGTGGTCCCTGTGAGTGTGTGTGTTACCTATTGTGGTCCCCTGTGTGTGTGAGTGTGTGTGTTACCTATCGTGGTCCCCTGTGTGTGTGAGTGTGTGTGTTACCTATCGTGGTCCCCTGTGTGTGTGTGTGTGTGTGTTACCTATTGTGGTCCCCTGTGTGTGTGAGTGTGTGTGTTACCTATCGTGGTCCCCTGTGAGTGTGTGTGTGTTACCTATCGTGGTCCCCTGTGTGTGTGAGTGTGTGTGTTACCTATTGTGGTCCCCTGTGAGTGTGAGTGTGTGTGTTACCTATTGTGGTCCCCTGTGTGTGTGAGTGTGTGTGTTACCTATCGTGGTCCCCTGTGAGTGTGAGTGTTACCTATTGTGGTCCCCTGTGAGTGTGAGTGTGTGTGTTACCTATTGTGGTCCCCTGTGAGTGTGAGTGTGTGTGTTACCTATCGTGGTCCCCTGTGAGTGTGAGTGTGTGTGTTACCTATCGTGGTCCCCTGTGAGTGTGAGTGTGTGTGTTACCTATCGTGGTCCCCTGTGAGTGTGAGTGTGTGTGTTACCTATTGTGGTCCCCTGTGAGTGTGAGTGTGTGTGTTACCTATCGTGGTCCCCTGTGAGTGTGAGTGTGTGTGTTACCTATCGTGGTCCCCTGTGAGTGTGTGTGTGTTACCTATCGTGGTCCCCTGTGTGTGTGTGAGTGTGTGTGTGTTACCTATCGTGGTCCCCTGTGTGTGTGTGAGTGTGTGTGTGTTACCTATCGTGGTCCCTGTGTGTGTGAGTGTGTGTGTTACCTATCGTGGTCCCCTGTGAGTGTGAGTGTGTGTGTTACCTATCGTGGTCCCCTGTGAGTGTGAGTGTGTGTGTTACCTATCGTGGTCCCCTGTGAGTGTGAGTGTGTGTGTTACCTATCGTGGTCCCCTGTGAGTGTGAGTGTGTGTGTTACCTATCGTGGTCCCCTGTGTGGTTGAGTGTGTGTGTTACCATCGTGGGTCCCCTGTGTGTGTGAGTGTGTGTGTTACCTATCGTGGTCCCCTGTGAGTGTGAGTGTTACCTATCGTGGTCCCCTGTGTGTGTGAGTGTGTGTGTTACCTATCGTGGTCCCCTGTGAGTGTGAGTGTGAGTGTGTGTGTTACCTATCGTGGTCCCCTGTGTGTGTGAGTGTGTGTTACCTATCGTGGTCCCCTGTGAGTGTGTGTGTTACCTATCGTGGTCCCCTGTGTGTGTGAGTGTGTGTGTTACCTATCGTGGTCCCCTGTGAGTGTGAGTGTGAGTGTGTGTGTTACCTATCGTGGTCCCCTGTGTTTGTGAGTGTGTGTGTTACCTATCGTGGTCCCCTGTGAGTGTGAGTGTGAGTGTGTGTGTTACCTATCGTGGTCCCTGTGAGTGTGAGTGTGAGTGTGTGTGTTACCTATCGTGGTCCCTGTGAGTGTGTGAGTGTGTGTGTTACCTATCGTGGTCCCCTGTGAGTGTGAGTGTGTGTTACCTATCGTGGTCCCCTGTGAGTGTGAGTGTGTGTGTTACCTATCGTGGTCCCCTGTGAGTGTGAGTGTGTGTTACCTATCGTGGTCCCCTGTGTGTGTGAGTGTGTGTTACCTATCGTGGTCCCCTGTGTGTGTGAGTGTGTGTTACCTATCGTGGTCCCCTGTGAGTGTGAGTGTGTGTGTTACCTATCGTGGTCCCCTGTGTGTGTGAGTGTGTGTGTTACCTATCGTGGTCCCCTGTGAGTGTGAGTGTGTGTGTTACCTATCGTGGTCCCCTGTGTGTGTGAGTGTGTGTGTTACCTATCGTGGTCCCCTGTGAGTGTGAGTGTGAGTGTGTGTGTTACCTATCGTGGTCCCCTGTGAGTGTGAGTGTGTGTGTTACCTATCGTGGTCCCCTGTGAGTGTGAGTGTGTGTGTTACCTATCGTGGTCCCCTGTGAGTGTGAGTGTGTGTTACCTATCGTGGTCCCCTGTGAGTGTGAGTGTGTGTGTTACCTATCGTGGTCCCCTGTGAGTGTCCAATGTAATAAATCTGTTCCTGGGACGTCACTTTCAATATGTAATTCACCACAGCTGGAAGATCCTTCAGGGCCATTTCATCATGGCTGCAGGAAGGGAAGTGATGATGTCAGACAGGTGATGATGTCAGACAGGTGATGATGTCAGACAGGTGATGTCAGACAGGTGGTGATGTCACAGTTAATGATATCAGACAGGTGATGATGTCAGACAGATGATGTCAGACAGGTGATGATGTCAGACAGGTGATGATGTCAGACAGGTGATGTCAGACAGGTGGTGATGTCACAGTTAATGATATCAGACAGGTGATGATGTCAGACAGATGATGTCAGACAGGTGATGATGTCAGACAGGTGATGATGTCAGACAGGTGTGTGTACCTGAAGCTCCAGAAGTCATTCTGCTCAGGGGTGAGTGTCTGGTGTTTTCGGGACCAGGTGTTCCCACGGCTGTTAGCCAGCCACACATCGTAGCCGCTGTCAGCTAGCACGTAGCCCAGGCTGCTGTTGGGCAGGTTGGTGATCCAGTTGCTTCCTGCTGCCAGGAGGCCATGTTGGAGCAACACAGCCGGTCTCACTCCTGCACCAGGGAAACGGATCAATGTACTTCCTGTCACATGACCACTTCCCTTTTCAGCCCTGTTGTGTGTCTAAGGAGATGTGACTAACAGACCCCTGATGGGGGTTCGGAGGACTGGCGCTGACGCGTATGTTTGGGTTCAACAGCGTGTGGACGTGCGGTCAGGGCCAACGCGTGGCGTCGAGGCCCTCGCCATCGTCCTGTGTTCGTCTCACATCCAGAGCTCTACTCCCTCTGGAGGTTCTCTTTCTGGCTGATGCTAAGGGGGTCGTCGTTATTATGGTCCACTAATTGGACTTTGATCACTCAAATAACTCATCAAGTGGTGGCCTGAAGTTACCTTCTGATCTTGGATCAGCACAGCTGGAACCCCAGTTTAGAACCCACAGAGTGGGTGTGTGTGAGAGAGAGAGAGAGAGAGAGAGTGTGTGTGTGTGAGAGAGAGAGAGTGTGTGTGTGTGTGAGAGAGAGAGAGTGTGTGTGTGTGAGAGAGAGAGAAAGAGAGAGAGAGTGTGTGTGTGTGAGAGAGAGAGAGAGAGTGTGTGTGTGTGAGAGAGAGAGAGTGTGTGTGTGTGAGAGAGAGAGAGAGAGTGTGTGTGTGTGTGAGAGAGAGAGAGAGAGAGTGTGTGTGTGTGTGTCAGAGAGAGAGAGAGAGTGTGTGTGTGTGAGAGAGAGAGAGAGAGAGAGTGTGTGTGTGTGAGAGAGAGAGAGAGAGAGTGTGTGTGTGTGAGAGAGAGAGAGAGAGAGTGTGTGTGTGTGTGTGTCAGAGAGAGAGAGAGTGTGTGTGTGTGTGTGAGAGAGAGAGAGAGAGAGAGAGAGAGAGAGAGAGAGAGAGAGAGAGAGTGTGTGTGTGCGTGAGTGAGTGAGTGTGTGTGTGAGTGTGTGTTTGGACGGTGGGGTGAACAGAAAGACCTGCACTGGTTTTCCTCCCTTGTGGGATCCGGTTCACACTCAGGATGTAGCCGTCGTCGGTCAGAACCTCGTGCTCCTCTGCAGGGTAACCCCACCTCAGGATGATCTCTGACTGATCGTCAGCAGGAGGAGGAGAAAGATGATGGATGACTGGAACATGCTGAGGAACACACGTGCACGCTGCAGGATGTACTCACAATATTCATGTGCACTTCAGGGTCCAGCTGCTGTTTAACTGCATGAGGGATGTCTGGCAGGCTGTCAGTCAGGCCAAAGACGGTCACCACAGTCACCACAACACACAGCATCATCTACACACGCACACACACACACACACACACACACACACACACACACAAGCAGGTAAGACGTCATCTCTTCATCTGTCAAATTGTCAGGTTGTATTGAGTGTGTGTAGTTTTGTCAGGTGAATTTTGTACTTGGGTTGTGTTTTTAATATCCATGCTGCTAACACACATTTTATACGGAGAACGAAACTCACATTTTTAAAAAGATTTGCCTGGAAGAAAACATGACTTTAAAACATTCAATGGCTACGGAAGTTTATTCCTTTATTTTATAATCACGTAATTACAAGGTAGCAGAGTGATGACGTCTCTGCTTTCACCAAACTAATAATACAATAACAAGCCAAAAACAATTGAAACCCAATTCAGCTCCGGTAAACCTGCGTTAAACCGGTTTAACTGCGTTAATAACCTCTCGTAACAACTTGAAACTCACCTCCACAGCTGATTAGGAAATTCGTGTCACGTGAACGGAAGACGGAAGAAGGCGCCACCGGATGTCCCGCCCACCAGGATCACAAGTTTCATAAGGACTCAACCGCACTTGCTTCCTGTATAAATACTCGCACTTATATATTCTATATTTATTTTATTTGACATAAAATGTTAATTTGCAAAATTGAAACGTTATAAACGAGCTTGATTTTTATTGTTATAATTGTTAGAGTCAACAGGCTGCTCCATACATGGCAATAAAAGAAATATAAAAATGAATGAATAAATGCTGCTAAATCTAGTGTAACTGCCCTGAGACAGCATTTATTGAGGTTGCCTAGAGACAAACTGGATTGTAACGAAGTAATTACAAACAGATCATTTGAATCTAGGTTCTATTCTGGTTGGGGGATCTTTCTCTGTGAAGTATTTAACATTAAAAACTGTGGCATTTTATAGATGGTGTTACCTAACCAATTGTTCAAGGAAGAAAGATTTATAATCACACTCATAATCATAATATTTGGAATGCACTTTATATTATAGCAAATAAATCTCAAGGGGCTACAAAACAATCAAAAGACTCAGATGTACATTTTAAGCCCACATGACATTTCAATTCTCTGGACTCTTTATATTAGCTATCGAATGAAGGGTCTGACATCGCAAGTCCAGGATAGTTTAGTAAAATCATTTGTAATCAGCCAGTTTGCTGAAGACAAAGTTCTTATTTACAAAATATTTCGTTTGAATATGTTTCCAATGTCAAGACTTCACAAATAAGGAGTTTATTATTACTCCAAGATTAAAAGTTAAACAGAAATAGTTGTAATTCTTCTCGGTGTCCAGCACACACGTCTCAAAGCCGCTAAGGTCGCAGGACCCAGAAGGAAACGGGTTCGGGTTCGGGTTCGGTTGCTCATATCGAGACTGCCTTTATTGTGAAAAGCTCAGCCGGAACTGCCCGGGTTCTTCCGGTCGCAGGGATAGATTTAATTGGCCATTTTAATTGTGCTGCGCTTGGAAGGACGTCTTGTAACAGTTCGAATTGGACCGTTTCTTGGGCTCCGTTTTCGGGTCAGGTTCCGTGCTAAAATGTCCCGGGTTTTGGTGGTCGGCGCGGGCCTGACCGGAAGCGTGTGTGCGTGTCTGCTCAGGAGAGAAATGGCCAGTAAAGTTCACATTGTGGTGTGGGACAAGGCTCGGGGTCCAGGTGAGCTCCATTCGGTGTGTTTAACCGAACCGAACCGTCCCTTCTGCAGCAGGTTCTGTGGACCCTTGCTCTCCGCGGAACCGTGGAGGCTTCCCTCGGAGCAGAAGATCGATTATTCCCAATTACTGATCAGACTCATGAACGTTATTATTGATTTGCTCCAAGACTTCAAGACAACGCGGTTCTGTGCTGGTTCTGTACTGGTTCTCTAGTGGTTCTGTACTGGTTCTCTAGTGGTTCTGTACTGGTTCTCTCCCGGTCCTGTACTTGTTCTCTCCCGGTCCTGTACCGGTTCTCTCCCGGTCCTGTACTGGTTCTGTACCGGTTCTCTCCTGGTTCTCTCCTGGTCCTGTACTTGTTCTCTCCTGGTCCTGTACCGGTTCTCTCCTGGTTCTCTCCTGGTCCTGTACCGGTTCTCTCCTGGTCCTGTACTTGTTCTCTCCCGGTCCTGTACTTGTTCTCTCCCGGTCCTGTACTGGTTCTCTCCTGGTCCTGTACTGGTTCTGTACCGGTTCTCTCCTGGTTCTCTCCTGGTCCTGTACTGGTTCTCTCCTGGTTCTGTACTGGTTCTCTCCCGGTCCTGTACTGGTTCTCTCCCGGTCCTGTACTGGTTCTGTACCGGTTCTCTCCTGGTTCTCTCCTGGTCCTGTACTGGTTCTCTCCTGGTTCTGTACTGGTTCTCTCCCGGTCCTGTACTGGTCCTGTACCGGTTCTCTCCTGGTTCTCTCCTGGTCCTGTACTGGTTCTCTCCCGGTCCTGTACTGGTTCTGTACCGGTTCTCTCCTGGTTCTCTCCTGGTCCTGTACTGGTTCTGTACCGGTTCTCTCCTGGTTCTCTCCTGGTCCTGTACTGGTTCTCTCCTGGTTCTGTACCGGTTCTCTCCTGGTTCTGTACTGGTTCTCTCCTGGTTCTGTACTGGTCCTGTACTGGTTCTCTCCTGGTCTTGTACTGGTTCTCTCCTGGTCCTGTACTGGTTCTGTACCGGTTCTCTCCTGGTTCTCTCCTGGTTCTGTACCGGTTCCGTACCTTCTGACACCAGAACCTTCCCTGTCACTCTCAGGTGGGAGGATGTCGACCAGCCGTCACTCCGACTCTTCCTGTCAGTCAGCTGATCTGGGGGCCCAATACATCACAGCCACACCTGGCTACACACACACACACCACAGGTAACACACACACACACACACACCACAGGTAACACACACACACCCACACACCACAGGTAACACACACACACACACCACAGGTAACACACACACACACACCAGAGGTAACACACACACACACACCACAGGTAACACACACACCACAGGTAACACACATACACACACCACAGGTAACACACACACCACAGGGTAACACACACACACCACAGGTAACACACAAACACACCACAGGTAACACACACACACACACACCACAGGTAACACACACACACACACCACAGGTAACACACACACACACACACCAGAGGTAACACACACACACACACCACAGGTAACACACACACCACAGGTAACACACACACACCACAGGGTAACACACACACACACACCACAGGTAACACACACACACCCACACACCACAGGTAACACACACACCACAGGTAACACACACACACACACCCAGAGGTAACACACACACACACACCACAGGTAACACACACACACACACACACCACCACAGGTAACACACACACACACACACCACAGGTAACACACACACACCCACACACCACAGGTAACACACACACACCACCAGAGGTAACACACACACACACACACCACAGGTAACACACACACCACAGGTAACACACACACACACACCACAGGTAACACACACACACACACACCACAGGTAACACACAAACACACCACAGGTAACACACACACACACACCACAGGTAACACACACACACCCACACACCACAAGTAACACACACACACACACCACAGGTAACACACAAACACACCACAGGTAACACACACACACACACACCACAGGTAACACACAAACACACCACAGGTAACACACACACACACACACCACAGGTAACACACAAACACACCACAGGTAACACACACACAACACAGGTAACACACACACACACACACCACAGGTAACACACACACACACACACCACAGGTAACACACACACACCACAGGTAACACACACACACACACACACCACAGGTAACACACACACACACACCACAGGTAACACACACACCACAGGTAACACACACACACACCACAGGTAACACACGCACACACCAGGGGTAACACACACACACACAAACACCACAGGTAACACACACACACACCAGGGGTAACACACACACACACACACACACACAATTTTATATAATTATGGAAAGAAGATGGATTTTGTTAGGAAATTATACACCTGTTTTTTGTGTGTGTGTGTGTGTGTGTGTGTGTGTGTGTGTGTGTGTGTGTGTGTGTAGTGTGTATTCAGAGTTGTTGTCTCTTGGTCTCCTGCAGTCGTTTGATTCGATCATTGAAGGACAGAAACTGAGCGACGGCAGTCGGAACTACATGACGCCCCGGGGGACGAGCAGCGTGGTGAGGCACTTCCTGTCTGAGTCAGGTACGTCCCCCTGTCTCTGAGTCAGGTACGTCCCCCTGTCTGTCCCCCTGTCTCTGAGTCCGGTACGTCCCCCTGTCTCTGAGTCAGGTACGTCCCCCTGTCTGTCCCCCTGTCTCTGAGTCAGGTACGTCCACCTGTCTCTGAGTCAGGTACGTCCCCCTGTCTGTCCCCCTGTCTCTGAGTCAGGTACGTCCCCCTGTCTGTCCCCCTGTCTCTGAGTCAGGTACGTCCCCCTGTCTGTCCCCCTGTCTCTGAGTCAGGTACGTCCACCTGTCTCTGAGTCAGGTACGTCCCCCTGTCTGTCCCCCTGTCTCTGAGTCCGGTACGTCCCCCTGTCTCTGAGTCAGGTACGTCCCCCTGTCTCTGAGTCAGGTACGTCCCCCCGTCTGTCCCCCTGTCTCTGAGTCAGGTACATCCCCCTGTCTGTCCCCCTGTCTCTGAGTCAGGTACGTCCCCCTGTCTGTCCCCCTGTCTCTGAGTCAGGTACGTCCCCCTGTCTGTCCCCCTGTCTCTGAGTCAGGTACGTCCACCTGTCTCTGAGTCAGGTACGTCCCCCTGTCTCTGAGTCAGGTACGTCCCCCTGTCTGTCCCCCTGTCTCTGAGTCAGGTACGTCCCCCCGTCTGTCCCCGTCTCTGAGTCAGGTACGTCCCCTTGTCTGTCCCCCTGTCTCTGAGTCAGGTACGTCCCCCTGTCTGTCCCCCTGTCTCTGAGTCAGGTACGTCCCCCCTGTCTGTCCCCCTGTCTGTCCCCCTGTCTCTGAGTCAGGTACGTCCCCCTGTCTCTGAGTCAGGTACGTCCTCCTGTCTGTCCCCCTGTCTCTGAGTCAGGTACGTCCGCCTGTCTCTGAGTCAGGTACGTCCCCCTGTCTGTCCCCCTGTCTCTGAGTCAGGTACGTCCCCCTGTCTGTCCCCCTGTCTCTGAGTCAGGTACGTCCCCCCTGTCTGTCCCCCTGTCTGTCCCCCTGTCTCTGAGTCAGGTACGTCCCCCCTGTCTGTCCCCCTGTCTGTCCCCCTGTCTCTGAGTCAGGTACGTCCGCCTGTCTCTGCATCACTACGTCCATCTGTCTCGTCCACCTGTCTCTGCATCACTACGTCCACCTGTCTCGTCCGCCTGTCTCTGCATCACTATGTCCACCTGTCTCGTCCACCTGTCTCTGCATCACTACGTCCACCTGTCTTGTCCACCTGTGTCTTCATCACTACGTCCACCTGTCTTGTCCACCTGTGTCTTCATCACTACGTCCACCTGTGTCTTCATCACTACGTCCACCTGTCTTGTCCGCCTGTCTCTGCATCACTACGTCCACCTGTCTTGTCCACCTGTGTCTGCATCACTACGTCCACCTGTCTTGTCCACCTGTGTCTTCATCACTACGTCCACCTGTCTCTTCATCACTACGTCCACCTGTCTTGTCCACCTGTGTCTGCATCACTACGTCCACCTGTCTTGTCCACCTGTGTCTTCATCACTACGTCCACCTGTCTTGTCCACCTGTCTCTGCATCACTACGTCCACCTGTCTTGTCCACCTGTCTCTTCATCACTACGTCCACCTGTCTTGTCCACCTGTGTCTTCATCACTACGTCCACCTGTCTTGTCCACCTGTCTCTTCATCACTACGTCCACCTGTCTTGTCCACCTGTGTCTTCATCACTACGTCCACCTGTCTTGTCCACCTGTCTCTGCATCACTACGTCCACCTGTCTTGTCCACCTGTGTCTTCATCACTACGTCCACCTGTCTTGTCCACCTGTCTCTTCATCACTACGTCCACCTGTCTTGTCCACCTGTCTCTGCATCACTACGTCCACCTGTCTGTCCACCTGTCTCTGCATCACTACGTCCACCTGTCTGTCCACCTGTCTCTGCATCACTACGTCCACCTGTCTTGTCCACCTGTCTCTGCATCACTACGTCCACCTGTCTTGTCCACCTGTCTCTGCATCACTACGTCCACCTGTCTTGTCCACCTGTCTCTTCATCACTACGTCCACCTGTCTTGTCCACCTGTCTCTGCATCACTACGTCCACCTGTCTTGTCCACCTGTCTCTTCATCACTACGTCTACCTGTCTCTTCATCACTACGTCCACCTGTCTTGTCCACCTGTCTCTTCATCACTACGTCCACCTGTCTTGTCCACCTGTCTCTTCATCACTACGTCCACCTGTCTCGTCCACCTGTCTCTTCATCACTACGTCCACCTGTCTTGTCCACCTGTCTCTTCATCACTACGTCCACCTGTCTTGTCCACCTGTCTCTTCATCACTACGTCTACCTGTCTCTTCATCACTACGTCCACCTGTCTTGTCCACCTGTCTCTTCATCACTACGTCCACCTGTCTTGTCCACCTGTCTCTTCATCACTACGTCCACCTGTCTCTGCCTCTGTACGTCCAGAGTCTCTTGTGAGTTATTACATGTTGTTATAACCACTGTTGTGATGAGGCTGTGACAGGTTTGAAGGCTAAAGGTGAACACGTGTATCTGTCTGTGCAACAGGAGCTGATTTGGTCTGTGAACGTCATGTGACCAGCCTCTACCGCCGTGGTGCATCATGGGAGGTGGAGACCAAACTGGGAGACAGGGAACGGTTTGACGTTGTCGTCCTAACGATGCCGGTTCCTCAGATCCTGCAGCTCCAGGGAGACGTAGGGAACGGTGAGACCGACCAGTCAGTGCTGCGCTTAGCCTAGCGGGATATTAGCAGCTACCTACTGCTGCTAATATCCCGCTAGGCTAAACGCAGGATATTAGCAGCTACCTACTGCTGCTAATATCCCGCTAGGCTTAGCGCAGGATATTAGCAGCTACCTACTGCTGCTAATATCCCGCTAGGCTAAACGCAGGATATTAGCAGCTACCTACTGCTGCTAATATCCCGCTAGGCTTAGCGCAGGATATTAGCAGCTCCCCCAGGACAGGTGTCTGGTACGATGACCTTAAGATGCCCTGAACTGGATCACACCTGAGGGCTCCTGTTCCACCTGAAGAACCTGAACTGTGACACGTGTGGCGCTGATATCCAGGTGTCTGTCTGTCTGTCCCCTGTCTGTCTGTCTGTGTGTCAGTTCTGTCTGTGCAGCAGCAGCAGCAGCTGGACGGGGTGGTGTATTCCTCTCGCTTCGCTGTTGCCCTCTTCTTCCCCCCCGACGTGGTCTTCAGCTTCTCCTGGTCAGCGCGATACGTCGACGGCAGCATCATCCGATACGTCGCTGCAGACTCCCGCAAACGCAACGCAGGTTCGTCTCTGGACCCGTTTGTCCGCTGACGTCTTGGTTTCACCACAGACACGATTGTTTTCCAGATGTTCCAGGTCTTGGACCGTCCCTCGTGGTCCACACCAGTGTCTCATTTGGCCTGGAAAACCTGGAAAAGGACAAGGAGGAAGTCCAAGCCCTCATTTTAGAGGAGCTGTATAAATTGCTTCCCGAACTTCCTCAACCTGTCGGCGTCAAGTGTCAGAAGTGGCGCTACTCACAGGTGAGTTGTCAGGTGACCTCCAGAAGGTCGTTAGGATTGGACGGTCACCGCTGCTGCCTCCTGCAGGTGCTGACCTCGGTGCCGGACTGTCCCGGTCACATGACCATCCTGGACCGCCCACTGCTCGTCTGTGCTGGCGACGCCTTCAGCCACTCCAACTTTGATGGTTGCGTGGCGTCTGCTCGGAGCGTGGTCGCCGCGCTGAAGGCAGCTCTGTGAGGCCGTCGCCACAGGAAGTGAGGCCGTCGCCACAGGAAGTGAGGCCGTCGCCACAGGAAGTGAGGCCGTCGCCACAGGAAGTGAGGCTGTCGCCACAGGAAGTGACACCATTAAAGGCGCCACAGGAAGTGACACCATTAAAGGCGCCACAGATTAGAAAATAAAGCAGATTTGTTCTATAACTGCTGACATCATCGTTCCTTTGATCTGGAGTGGGTGTGGCCACCTACAACAGTGATGACATCATTTTCCCGTCGTCCTCCCGACACAGATGAAACTTCGGGATGCGAGAAAGCTGCGATGCGACTGCAGAGTGGATCAAGGTTTTATTTTAATAAAGTGACCACGATCGTGAACCATCGGTGGTTTTGCTGGAGGTTCCAGCCGTCAGATATTGATGGAGTCCCCCCCCCCCCCCCCCCCCCCAAACACACACACACACACACTCTAACGTTTCCATAGAACCTCGACAACCTTGGCAGTGAAACCCTCTGGCGGTGTCCATGAGGATCCAACACTTTCCCAGGTTGGAATTTCCCTTCAGGACTGAAATTCCTGTTTTGGCCTGTGTCCTGTCCCACTAAAAGACCCCTAAATCACATGCAGAGGGCTGCACGTGTATGTGCACGTGTATGTGCACGTGGACCAACCCAGACATCTTCATGGTTTGACTTTCGCTAGAAGCAGACTGTGTGTGTGTGTGTGTGTGTGCTAACATACGTCACACACATATATATATATATATATATACACACCATATATAAATATATATATCCCATATATATATAACATATAAATATACCATATATATATATCCCACATATATATACTGTATAATACCATATATAAATATCCCATATATATAAAATACCATATATAAATATACCATATATAATATATATCTCATGTGTGGCTGGAAACACTCTGCTGATGAGTATTCAGTCATTAAAGCAAAAGATGTGACAGTTATAAATAGTTTATTGACATCGATGTTTCTTTTATAAAACAGGAAATAAAATCTGGGGGGGGGGTCTTCGTCACCACCTATCGACGACTGGAATGACCTGAAGTCCCCCTACCTGCCCAAAGAGGGAGGGGCTTAACGGATGTGACGCAAGATGTGGCGATGAGTCAAGCGTAGCACGACCACGAGGCCAGGTCAAAGCGGTTACCATGGCGACCTCAGAAGCAAATCAAAACAAGCTAGAAAGCACGAGTTCACTTTTGGCAGATTGGTGACGAAGGTTGAGGTAAAGCGTCACGTAAAACCCAAAGAAACCTTCTAATTAAGAGTTTTGGAGCCAGAATTCCTTCATTAACGTACTAAAGTTAAGGTGAGACGGCTGCAGCACCTGTTCAGGCTTCATGGATGAGAGGACAGGGAGGAGCAGCCTGGTTCCCCCATCATTGAGGGGGCAACCCTAACCCTGAACGTAGCCTGGCCGCTCCTGAACGTAGCCTGGCCGCTCCTGAACGTAGCCTGGCCGCTCCTGAACCTGCCCCGGCTGCTCCTGAACGTAGCCTGGCCGCTCCTGAACGTAGCCTGGCCGCTCCTGAACGTAGCCTGGCCGCTCCTGAACGTAGCCCGGCCGCTCCTGAACCTGCCCCGGCTGCTCCTGAACGTAGCCTGGCCGCTCCTGAACGTAGCCTGGCCGCTCCTGAACGTAGCCTGGCCGCTCCTGAACGTAGCCTGGCCGCTCCTGAACCTGCCCCGGCTGCTCCTGAACGTAGCCTGGCCGCTCCTGAACCTGCCCCGGCTGCTCCTGAACGTAGCCTGGCCGCTCCTGAACCTGCCCCGGCCGCTCCTGAACGTAGCCTGGCCGCTCCTGAACCTGCCCCGGCCGCTCCTGAACGTAGCCTGGCCGCTCCTGAACCTGCCCCGGCCGCTCCTGAACCTGCCCCGGCCGCTCCTGAACCTGCCCCGGCCGCTCCTGAACCTGCCCCGGCCGCTCCTGAACCTGCCCCGGCCGCTCAGCTTCATGGGTGATAGAAGTCCCTGCAGATACTCACAGATGGTCAACAGCTGATGAAGGTTTCTCCCTCATCATCACATTCAGATTAATGTGCACGTGCACGTGCACGCAAACACTCAGTCCCGACTAGATTTACCACTCTGGTCCAAACCCAAACAGCAAGTGGACTCCAGAAATTCTTTGGTGACTTTAAACAGCCAAATGATGATGAGGGACGAGCCGAGAACAAAAAGGTTCTGACTGAGGTCTGAAGGACCCCCCTAGGACGGATGGACTGGACTCCCTGATCCAGACTAGACTCCCTGATCCAGACTGGACTCCCTGATCCAGACTGGACTCAACCCTGGAAAGTTGAATCCAGGCTCTGCACGTTTAAACTCCAGAAGAAATCACTCTTTTAGTAAATCATCATTTGAGTTGTAAAGAATCCACATGCAGCCGTCACCGTTTCACCTCTCAGTCCTCCCCCTGGCCTGGTCCAGGCCCCGCCCACCGGCCCCGCCCACCCGCCACACGAGTGTCCTGCTGGGGGTTGAGCAGGAGGCTGAGGGACCAGGAGGAGCTCTGCTCTGGTCCCGTTAGCTCTTAGCTCGCTGGCTCAGGAGCGATGTCAGAGTTCTGTGGGCGTCAGACCTTCGTGATCTGATGATGGTGGTCGTCCTCGAACGCCTCGTTCTCGGGGTCCGAGTCGGTGGTGTCTGAGTAGCGGTAGTGATCCGGCTCGACGTCGCTGATGTCGGGGGTGACAGACGCCGACGTGCTGCTGGTGTCACAGTTGGCTGCTTCGTCTACAGTCTTGGAGAACAGCAGCTTCACCTGAGGACGAGAGCGTAGAATCACCGAGCGT
>NC_042285.1:244136-261636 GCF_901000725.2 Takifugu rubripes
GCCCCGCCCCCTACTACCAGAACACCTTCCACACCTGGTCTGCACTGGGGCTGGAACCGAGCCCCCTCTGCTACTGAGCTGCCAGCGCCCATGAAGACACCTGCTGATGGGTCAGCTCACTGCCCCCACTGTCCCTGAGCAAGAGACTGGTCAATATCCCGGCTCCTGATTGGCCGAGTCCCTGAGCAAGAGACTGGTCAATATCCCGGCTCCTGATTGGCCGAGTCCCTGAGCAAGAGACTGGTCAATAAACCGGCTCCTGATTGGCCGAGTCCCTGAGCAAGAGACTGGTCAATATCCCGGCTCCTGATTGGCTGAGTCCCTGAGCAAGAGACTGGTCACTAAACCGGCTCCTGATTGGCCGAGTCCCTGAGCAAGAGACTAGTCACTAAACCGGCTCCTGATTGGCCGAGTCCCTGAGCAAGAGACTGGTCAATATCCCGGCTCCTGATTGGCTGAGTCCCTGAGCAAGAGACTGGTCACTAAACCGGCTCCTGATTGGCTGAGTCCCTGAGCAAGAGACTGGTCACTAAACCGGCTCCTGATTGGCTGTTCCAGGTGAACAGACATCCCAGCGGTCCCAGAGCGGAGTGGGACGCCATCCTCTTACTGTCATCAGAGAAGGGGACCTTCATCCTCTTCCTCATGTCAGCACGACTGAAAATCTTAGTGAATAATATAAAAAGGGAATTGTCACCTCACAACGTCATCAATGTTGTTCCTGTAGACTCCTTCCAGGCGGTCGGCAGGAAATCCCATGGCGATGATGTTGGGGTAAATGTCTGATTCTATTTTAAGGACCATAAACTCACCTTCTCATGGACGATGACAGCGGCCATGTTAGTTAGGGTTAGACTGGTCTGGGCTCACTACCAAAGACCACCTGATAAAACTAGCAGGAATCAGAGGGACTGAAGCTGCCAGGACAGTCGTGCACGGACACACACACCAATGAGGTGATCATTGGTGTGCACGAACACACCAATGAGGTGATCATTGGTGTGCACGAACACACCAATGATCACCTCAAGGTCGCAGGTTGGAGCCCAGCTCGGGTCTTCCCATAACCCTCTATCATGGATGGTGAGGAGTTGCTAGTCATTAATACTAACCATAACCCTCTCTCATGGATGGTGAGGAGCTGCTAGTCACTAACCCTAACCCTCTCTCATGGATGGTGAGGAGCTGCTAGTCATTAACCCTAACCCTCTCTCAGGGATGGTGAGGAGCTGCTAGTCACTAACCCTAACCCTCTCTCATGGATGGTGAGGAGCTGCTAGTCACTAACCCTAACCCTCTCTCATGGATGGTGAGGAGTTGCTAGTCATTAATACTAACCCTAACCCTCTCTCATGGATGGTGAGGAGCTGCTAGTCACTAACCCTAACCCTCTCTCATGGATGGTGAGGAGCTGCTAGTCACTAACCCTAACCCTCTCTCATGGATGGTGAGGAGCTGCTAGTCATTAATACTAACCCTCTCTCATGGATGGTGAGGAGCTGCTAGTCATTAACCCTAACCCTCTCTCATGGATGGTGAGGAGCTGCTAGTCACTAACCCTAACCCTCTCTCATGGATGGTGAGGAGCTGCTAGTCACTAACCCTAACCCTCTCTCATGGATGGTGAGGAGCTGCTAGTCACTAACCCTAACCCTCTCTCATGGATGGTGAGGAGCTGCTAGTCATTAATACTAACCCTCTCTCATGGATGGTGAGGAGCTGCTAGTCACTAACCCTAACCCTCTCTCATGGATGGTGAAGAGCTGCTAGTCATTAATACTAACCCTCTCTCATGGATGGTGAGGAGCTGCTAGTCACTAACCCTAACCCTCTCTCATGGATGGTGAGGAGCTGCTAGTCACTAACCCTAACCCTCTCTCATGGATGGTGAGGAGCTGCTAGTCATTAATACTAACCCTAACCCTCTCTCATGGATGGTGAGGAGCTGCTAGTCATTAATACTAACCCTCTCTCATGGATGGTGAGGAGCTGCTAGTCACTAACCCTAACCCTCTCTCATGGATGGTGAGGAGCTGCTAGTCACTAACCCTAACCCTCTCTCATGGATGGTGAGGAGCTGCTAGTCATTAATACTAACCCTCTCTCATGGATGGTGAGGAGCTGCTAGTCATTAATACTAACCCTCTCTCATGGATGGTGAGGAGCTGCTAGTCCATCCATCCATCCATCCATTCTCTGCCGCTTATCCGGGGTCGGGTCGCGGGGGCAGCAGCCTAAGGAGAGAATCCCAGACTTCCCTCTCCCCAGCTACTTCCTCTAGCTCATCCGGAGGGATCCCCAGGCGTTCCCAGGCCAGTCGAGAGACATAGTCTCTCCAACGTGTCCTGGGTCTCCCCGGGGGTCTCTTACCGGAGGGACATGCCCTGAACACCTCACCAGGGAGGCGTCCAGGGGGCATCCTGACTAGATGCCCAAGCCACCCCATCTGGCTCCTCTCAACGCGGAGGAGCAGCGACTCTACTCCGAGCTCCTCCCGGATGGCAGAGCTTCTCACCCTATCTCTAAGGGAGAGCCCAGCCACCCTACGGAGGAAGCTCATTTCAGCCGCTTGTACCCGGGATCTTGTTCTTTCGGTCATGACCCAAAGCTCATGACCATAGGTGAGGGTAGGAACGAAGATCGACCGGTAAATCGAGAGCTTCGCCTTTCGGCTCAGCTCTCTCTTCACCACAACGGACCGGTGCAGAGTCCGCATTACTGCGGACGCCGCACCGATCCGCCTGTCGATCTCCCGCTCCATTCTTCCCCCACTCGTGAACAAGACCCCGAGGTACTTAAACTCCTCCACTTGGGGCAGGATCTCCTCCTTTACCCGGAGAAGGCACTCCACCTTTTTCCGGTTGAGAACCATGGCCTCGGATTTGGAGGTGCTGATTCTCATCCCAGCCGCTTCACAGGCGGCGGCGAACCGATCCAGTGATAGTTGGAGGTCACGGGCCGATGAAGCCAACAGGACCACATCATCCGCAAAAAGCAGAGACGCGATCCTGAGGTCACCAAACCGGATCCCCTCAACACCATGACTGCACCTAGAAATTCTGTCCATAAAAATTATGAACAGAATCGGTGACAAAGGGCAGCCCTGGCGGAGGCCAACCCTCACCGGAAACGAGTTCGACTTACTGCCAGCAATTCGGACCAAACTCTGGCACCGATCGTACAGGGAGCGGACAGCCCGTATCAACGGGCCCGACACCCCATACTCTCGGAGGACCCCCCACAGGACCCCCCGGGGGACACGGTCGAATGCTTTCTCCAAGTCCACAAAACACATGTGGACTGGTTGGGCAAACTCCCATGTACCCTCGAAGACCCTGCTGAGGGTGTAGAGCTGGTCCACTGTTCCACGCCCAGGACGAAAACCACATTGCTCCTCCTGAATCCGAGGTTCGACTATCCGGCGGACCCTCCTCTCCAGTACCCCTGAATAGACCTTGCCAGGGAGGCTGAGGAGCTGCTAGTCATTAATACTAACCCTAACCCTCTCTCATGGATGGTGAGGAGCTGCTAGTCATTAATACTAACCCTAACCCTCTCTCATGGATGGTGAGGAGCTGCTAGTCATTAATACTAACCCTAACCCTCTCTCATGGATGGTGAGGAGCTGCTAGTAACTAACTTCATATTTTAGAGCACCTGCGTTAAACGTGTCGCCAGGTATCAACTGCTGGCTTAGAGGGTTTGGGGGTTATTTTAAAGACTTAATTATCTTGGTGCTTCCAAAAGTCAGCGGTACTGCAAACATGAGCCGCCCTAACCCTCCTCTAACCCTAACCCTCCTCTAACCCCTAACCCTCCTCTAACCCTCCTCTAACCCCTAACCCTCTTCTAACCCTGACCCCCTAACCCTCCTCTAACCCCTAACCCTCTTCTAACCCTGACCCCCTAACCCTCCTCTAACCCCTAACCCTCTTCTAACCCTGACCCCCTAACCCTCCTCTAACCCTAACCCTCCTCTAACCCCTAACCCTCCTCTAACCCTCTTCTAACCCTGACCCCCTAACCCTCTTCTAACCCTGACCCTAACCCTCCTCTAACCCTAACACTCCTCTAACCCTGACCCCCTAACCCTCCTCGAACCCTCTAACCCCTAACCCTCAGTCTCCTCCAACCCTCCTCTAACCCCTAACCCCCCTAACCCTCTAACCCCTAACCCTCCTCGAACCCTCTAACCCCTAACCCTCCTCGAACCCTCTAACCCTCCTCTAACCCTCAGTCTCCTCCAACCCTAACCCTCCAACCCTCCTCTAACCCCTAACCCTCTTCTAACCCTGACCCCCTAACCCTCTTCTAACCCTGACCCTAACCCCCCTCTAACCCTAACCCTCCTCTAACCCTCTAACCCCCCTCTAACCCCTAACCCTCTTCTAACCCTGACCCCTAACCCCCTAACCCTCTAACCCTAATCCTAACCTTAAACCCTAACCTTAAACCCAAACCCTCCTCTAACCCTAACCCCCTAACCCTCTAACCCTAATCCTAACCTTAAACCCAAACCCTCCTCTAACCCTAACCCTAACCCTCTAACCCCCTAACCATCCTCTAACCCTAATCCTAACCTTAAACCCAAACCCTCCTCTAAGTCTCAAACTAAACCCTAACCCACAGATGTCCCTGAAGTTGCAGAAACATTTCAATACGAGGCCGAACCGAGCCGAGCCGAGCTCCAGCAGGACTTGCAGGCTCTCCTTCACCGAACCTCCCATGGTAACGCCGTCGGTCCGGTCCAGCTCCAGGGTTCGCTGGGCTCAGCAGGACGCCTGACACGCTAACATTAGCACGTCGCGCTAAACAGGAGGAACTTTAGAGGATACAGGTCAGGTCCAGGTCAAAGCCGTCTTCCTGGTATCGTCTTTTCTTTCTGCTCACAATTTCCTTGATTAAAGAAGCCATCATCAACGTCTTGGAACAAAAAGAAGCTTTTTGGTCTCGTTGCCGGGAGGGAAGCTAACAAGGACAGCCGGTTCTGAACGAACACAGCAGCAGCCCACCGGTTCACAAAAGCGCACTTTAATTCCTTTCTTCATAAGAACCCTTCCTGCTGGGTGACAGGAACAAGCCCCGGTCGCTGGGGAACCTCGCTGAGCGCTCACCGCGGGGGCCACCCAGCATGCTCCGGCGGGGTGACAGCAGCTAGCCGGCCTCCTACCTGACAGCCAGTCCCGCCGTCGGTCCCATTCAGCGCTCACAATCAGGAGACGTCGAGGCCTCCTCCCGGGTCCCTTCGCTACTTTCCAATGCCGCGCTGGAGACTAAATCGTCCGCAGAAGTTTCGGGCGCGCTCAAACCCCACAAATGTAGGATGGATGGTGCCCGAGAGTCGCGCAAACCCCGCGAGTGGACGCTGGCCGACGGTGAAAGTGCAGCGGGAGGCGAGGCGACGAGCTGTCGGAGGTCACGTGGGAAAGAGACCCAGTGTACATCCGGTAAGCGCCTTCAAAATAAAACGTTCCTCATTCTTCTGGGCAACCAGCGTCAAGGTTGATATGGTGAGCCTCCATGGTGGAGGGTTCGGGTTAGCTCTGCACCATGGACGTGCCAAATGCAGGTCCACGGTCCACGGAGGTCCACGGAGGTCCACGGTCCACGGAGGCTGCAGGCGAGTGGGTGGACATTGGTTAGTCCTCCCTCACGCTTCCTCTCTGTCCCGGGTAGACCCGGGACTCCCCGGAGGAATACAATCTATATCGAAATCTATATCGAAATAATAATAATAATAATAATAATAATAATAATAATAAATGGCTCAACTGCTTATCAGCACATGTAAACTACCTTGTTCTCATGTCAACCAATTATTGTTGTTCTTCTAAATTGATTATTTGTTAACTCGAAGGGGAAAAGGGTTATGGTTAGGGTTAGATGTAAAAGATGTAAAAGTACCCATGACTGATTAAAACGCTTTTATCGTTATGGTGTTAATACAATCGTATAAATGTCTTTTTTGTTCAAGCGAATTGAATTGTTTCAAATACTTTGGGAAATTGTTATAGTTATAATACAAATTCTACAGAATAAAAAAGTCAAAATGTGCAATATCCTGTCATGGTTTGGTCGCTGTTTCAGTGATGAAGGGCCTAGATGGTTGATGCCAAAGACAAGTCACATTTTTCATGAAGCCAATCTCGCCACCGTCGAGGTCCAAACCAGGCCGGGCTGAGGTGCAGCTGATCCTCGTGCGGGATGTGTGCGTGGCCCATCACAAGGCGCATCAACCGGACCATTTCTGCTGCCCATTTATGGATTTTGTCACCATCCGATCCGCAGTGTGTTTTTCCTCCTCAGCTACATTAAGTATCTGTTTTGTATAATTGTGTATCTGGAAAAATGCATTTAGAAAACCCAGTTCTTTAATGCGCCTGACTCTTTTACCAGTGGCTGTCTTCCTAATCACTCGCCCGTTTTCTTATCTCTGGAGGAATAAACCTTAATAAAATAAAGATGAGACACATTCCCTTGGGGATGCTCACGTTTTTCCTCTGCTGTACGACCGCTGTTGAGGGGAATAAACGTTTCGACCTGATTTTGGTGCATTTTTCTTAAAATGAAAACGGAAGAAAACTACACATCAGTGCCTACCCGATTTGCCAAAAAATATTTTTCCAGCATACAAAGCTACTCAGAACGTGAAATACTTGCGCTTGTTTATTGGCTTTTTTTTAATTGAGGAAAAAGCGAATGGACAGTCATACATTTCACAAAGAGCAGTCACGCAAACATAAAACAACATAAAGGAATAACAATACTTTACAAACCTATAAGAGCGAACAAGTATTCTAACACATTGTAACCTTTTTGTTAGTCATATCTCTAACTAACATAAATTATTCTCCAACTCCCTTCCAAGAAATAGTAAATTGGACGATGGAACGGCTTCCGGTTCCGGTTCCTTTTACGCGTGACGCAGATCGGGAAGCGCCATAATGAAGTTTGTCCAGGTGGTGGTGCCGTAGGTAGGTAAGCTCATTCTCACACTCACTCACACACAGACACACACACATGCACATTAGACCTTTCTTAATATTACGTTAAAAAACATTACGTGCAACTATGCGCGCATGTGCGCTTATGTGCGCGTAAGTGCGCGTGTGTGCTTGCAGAACTTAGTTACTTACACACTCACTCAATCTCACACTCACTCACACACAGACACTCACACATGCACATTAGACCTTTCAAAATATTACGTTAAAAAAAACATTACGTTCGAGTGTGCGCGAATGTGCGCTTATGTGCGCGTAAGTGCGCACGTGTGCGCGTGTGTGCGCGTAAGTGCGCGTGTCTGTTTAAGGACTCAGTCACTTACACACTCACCCTAACCCTCCTCTAACCCTAACACTCCTCTAACCATCTAACCCTCCTCTAACCCTAACCCTCCTCTAACCCTAACCCTCCTCTAACCCTAACACTCCTCTAACCATCTAACCCTCCTCTAACCCTAACCCTCCTCTAACCCTAACCCTCCTCTAACCCTAACACTCCTCTAACCCCTCAGTCTCCTCTAACCCCTAACCCTCCTCTAACCATCTAACCCTCCTCTAACCATCTAACCCTCCTCTAACCATCTAACCCTCCTCTAACCCTAACCCTCTTCTAACCCTAACCCTAATGCTAACCCTAACCCTAATGATAACTCGAACTCGAACTCTAACCCTAATGCTAACCCTAACTCCAACCCTAACCCTAACCCAACCCTAACCCTAACCCTAATGCTAACCCTAACTCCAACCCTAACCCTAACCCAACCCTAACCCTAACCCTAATGCTAACCCTAACTCCAACCCTAACCCTAACCCTAATGCTAACCCAACCCTAACCCTAACCCTAACCCAACCCTAACCCTAACCCTAACCCTAATGCTAACCCTAACCCAACCCTAACCCTAACCCTAACCTTCCTCTAACCCTAACCCTCCTCTAACCCTAACCCTAACCCTAACCCAACCCTAACCCTAACCCTAACCCTAACCCTCCTCTAACCCTAACCCTAACCCTAACTCTAACTCTAACCCTAACCCTAACCCTAACCCTAATGCTAATGCTAACCCTAACCCAACCCTCTCTCACTCATTCTCACACTCACTCACACAACACTCCTCTAACCATCTAACCCTCCTCTAACCATCTAACCCTCCTCTAACCCTAACCCTCCTCTAACCCTAACCCTCCTCTAACCCTAACACTCCTCTAACCATCTAACCCTCCTCTAACCATCTAACCCTCCTCTAACCCTAACACTCCTCTAACCCCTCAGTCTCCTCTAACCCCTAACCCTCCTCTAACCATCTAACCCTCCTCTAACCATCTAACCCTCCTCTAACCATCTAACCCTCCTCTAACCCTAACCCTCTTCTAACCCTAACCCTAATGCTAACCCTAACCCTAATGATAACTCGAACTCGAACTCTAACCCTAATGCTAACCCTAACTCCAACCCTAACCCTAACCCAACCCTAACCCTAACCCTAATGCTAACCCTAACTCCAACCCTAACCCTAACCCAACCCTAACCCTAACCCTAATGCTAACCCTAACTCCAACCCTAACCCTAACCCTAATGCTAACCCAACCCTAACCCTAACCCTAACCCAACCCTAACCCTAACCCTAATGCTAACCCTAACCCTAACCCAACCCTAACCCTAACCCTAACCTTCCTCTAACCCTAACCCTCCTCTAACCCTAACCCTAACCCTAACCCAACCCTAACCCTAACCCTAACCCTAACCCTCCTCTAACCCTAACCCTAACCCTAACTCTAACTCTAACCCTAACCCTAACCCTAACCCTAATGCTAATGCTAACCCTAACCCAACCCTCTCTCACTCATTCTCACACTCACTCACACACAGACACTCACACATGTACATTAGACCTCTAACCCTAACTCCAACCCTAACCCTAATGCTAACGGTAACCCTAACTCTAACCCTAATGCTAACCCTAACCCTAATGCTAACGGTAACCCTAACTCTAACTCTAACCCTAATGCTAACCCTAACCCTAATGCTAACCCTAACCCTAACTCTAACTCTAACCCTAATGCTAACCCTAATGCTAACCCTAACTCTAACTCTAACCCTAATGCTAACCCTAATGCTAACGGTAACCCTAACTCTAACTCTAACCCTAATGCTAACCCTAACCCTAATGCTAACTCTAACTCTAACCCTAATGCTAACCCTAACCCTAACTCTAACTCTAACCCTAATGCTAACCCTAATGCTAACCCTAACCCTAATGATAACTCTAACTCCAACCCTAACCCTAACTCTAACCCTAACCCTAATGCTAACGCTAACCCTAATGCTAACCCTAACCCTAATGCTAACCCTAACTCCAACCCTAACCCTAACTCTAACCCTAATGCTAACCCTAACCCTAATGCTAACCCTAACTCCAACCCTAACCCTAATGCTAACCCTAACCCTAATGCTAACCCTAACCCTAATGATAACCCTAACCCTAATGCTAACCCTAACTCCAACCCTAACCCTAACCCTAATGCTAACCCTAACTCCAACCCTAACCCTAACCCTAATGCTAACCCTAACCCTAATGCTAACCCTAACCCTAATGATAACCCTAACCCTAATGCTAACCCTAACCCTAATGCTAACCCTAACTCCAACCCTAACCCTAACCCTAATGCTAACCCTAACTCCAACCCTAACCCTAACCCTAATGCTAACCCTAACCCTAATGCTAACCCTAACCCTAATGATAACCCTAACTCTAACTCCAACCCTAACCCTAACTCTAACCCTAATGCTAACCCTAACCCTAATGCTAATGTGTGTGCTTTAGGAACTCATTCACTTACACACTCACTCAATCTCACAGACACTCACACATGCACATTAGACCTTTCCAAATATTACGTTAAAAAACATTATGTTCGAGTGTGCGCACATGTCCGCTTATGTGCGCGTAAGTGCGCACGTGTGCGCGTGTGTGCGCGTAAGTGCGCGTGTGTATTTAAGGAACTCAGTCACTTACACACTCACTCAATCTCACACTCTCTCACTCATTCTCACACTCACTCACACACAGACACACACACATTCACATTAGACCTCTAACCCTAACTCCAACCCTAACTCTAATGCTAACCCTAATGCTAACCCTAATGCTAACGTTAACCCGAATGCTAATGCTAACCCTAACTCCAACCCTAACCCTAACTCCAACCCTAACCCTAATGTTAACCCTAATGCTAATGCTAACCCGAATGCTAATGCTAACCCTAACTCCAACCCTAACCCTAACTCCAACCCTAATGCTAATGCTAACCCGAATGCTAATGCTAACCCTAACTCCAACCCTAACCCTAATGCTAACCCTAACCCTAATGCTAACCCTAACCCTAATGATAACTCGAACTCTAACCCTAATGCTAACCCTAACTCCAACCCTAACCGTAACCCAACCCTAACCCTAACCCTAATGCTAACCCTAACTCCAACCCTAACCCTAATGCTAACCCAACCCTAACCCTAACCCAACCCTAACCCTAACCCTAACCCTAATGCTAACCCTAACTCCAACCCTAACCCTAACCCTAACCCTAACTCCAACCCTAACCCTAACCCTAATGCTAACCCAACCCTAACCCTAACCCAAACCCTAACCCTAACCCTAACCCTAACCCAACCCTAACCCTAACCCTAACCCTAACCCCCTAACCCTAACTCCAACCCTAACCCTAACTCCAACCCTAACCCTAACCCTAATGCTCACCCTAACCCTAATGCTAACCCTAACTCCAACCCTAACCCTAATGCTAACCCTAACTCCAACCCTAACCCTAACCCTAATGCTCACCCTAACCCTAATGCTAACCCTAACTCCAACCCTAACCCTAACCCATTGATCTCCAACCCTAACCTCAACCCCTAACCCTAACCCTAAGCTTAACCCTAAAAGAAGAGGGAAGCACAAATTCAAAAAGAAATGGAGGGGAAATACAAAAGGCAAGATAAGAAGGAAGGGAGGGGACACTTAAATAGAAAGTAAAAAATTAACGCAAAAAAGCGAGGGGAGTATAAAAGGGGAAGGAGCGGTGGAGCAAGTCAAATGGAAAGTGGTTACAGAAGGGACAACAACATGGAAAGAAAAGGAGGTGGAAGAAGGGATAAAGCGAGGGACTATCTTGTGTTGAGGCCAAAAAAGGCCAACATAATAACAATTTTTTTGATCAGCTAGCCTGAGGAAGGCCAACAAAGGCCGAAACGTTGCTGCTGATCACAGCTAAGGCCAGAGTGCCTAATTTTTGGAACCCCACCACCTTAGGGTGGTGAATAACTTTGATGGTGGGAGTCTCTGCCTGGGACCCCCTTGATGGACAGTGCATTGCTTTCCCCGGAAAGCCTAACCTTACTTTAACCTAATGCTAACCCTAACCCTAACTCTAACTCTAACCCTAATGCTAACCCTAACCCTAACTCTAACTCTAACCCTAATGCTAACCCTAATGCTAACCCTAACCCTAATGATAACTCTAACTCCAACCCTAACTCTAACTCTAACCCTAATGCTAACCCTAATGCTAACCCTAACTCTAACTCTAACCCTAATGCTAACCCTAACCCTAACTCTAACTCTAACCCTAATGCTAACCCTAATGCTAACCCTAACCCTAACTCTAACTCTAACCCTAATGCTAACCCTAACCCTAATGCTAACCCTAACTCTAACTCTAACCCTAATGCTAACCCTAACCCTAACTCTAACTCTAACCCTAATGCTAACCCTAATGCTAACCCTAACCCTAATGATAACTCTAACTCCAACCCTAACCCTAACTCTAACCTTAATGCTAACGCTAACCCGAATGCTAATGCTAACCCTAACTCCAACCCTAACCCTAACTCCAACCCTAACCCTAATGTTAACCCTAATGCTAATGCTAACCCGAATGCTAATGCTAACCCTAACTCCAACCCTAACCCTAATGCTAATGCTAACCCTAATGCTAACCCTAACCCTAATGCTAACCCTAACCCTAATGATAACTCGAACTCGAACTCTAACCCTAATGCTAACCCTAACTCCAACCCTAACCCTAATGCTAACCCTAACCCTAATGCTAACCCTAACTCCAACCCTAACCCTAATGCTAACCCTAACCCAACCCTAACCCTAATGCTAACCCTAACCCTAATGCTAACCCTAACCCTAATGCTAACCCTAACTCCAACCCTAACCCTAATGCTAACCCTAACCCTAACCCTAATGCTAACCCCAACCCTCTCTCACTCATTCTCACACTCACTCACACACAGACACTCACACATGCACATTAGACCTTTCTTAATATTACGTTAAAAAACATTACGTGCAACTATGCGTGCACGTGCGCGTGTGTGCGCGCGTGCGCGCGTAAGTGCGCGTGTGTGTTTAAGGAACTCAGTCACTTACACACTCACTCAATCTCACACTCACACACACACATGTACATTAGACCTCTAACCCTAACCCTAATGCTAACCCTAACCCTAATGCTAACCCTAACCCTAATGCTAACCCTAACTCTAACTCCAACCCTAACCCTAACTCTAACCCTAATGCTAACCCTAACCCTAATGCTAACCCTAACCCTAACCCTCTCTCACTCAATCTCACACTCACTCACACACAGACACTCACACATGCACATTAGACCTTTCCAAATATTACGTTAAAAAACATTATGTTCGAGTGTGCGCACATGTCCGCTTATGTGCGCGTAAGTGCGCACGTGTGCGCGTGTGTGCGCGTAAGTGCGCGTGTGTGTTTAAGGAACTCAGTCACTTACACACTCACTCAATCTCACACTCTCTCACTCATTCTCACACTCACTCACACACAGACACACACACATTCACATTAGACCTCTAACCCTAACTCCAACCCTAACTCTAATGCTAACCCTAATGCTAACCCTAATGCTAACGTTAACCCGAATGCTAATGCTAACCCTAACTCCAACCCTAACCCTAACTCCAACCCTAACCCTAATGTTAACCCTAATGCTAACCCGAATGCTAATGCTAACCCTAACTCCAACCCTAACCCTAACTCCAACCCTAATGCTAATGCTAACCCGAATGCTAATGCTAACCCTAACTCCAACCCTAACCCTAATGCTAACCCTAACCCTAATGCTAACCCTAATGATAACTCGAACTCGAACTCTAACCCTAATGCTAACCCTAACTCCAACCCTAACCCTAACCCAACCCTAACCCTAATGCTAACCCTAACTCCAACCCTAACCCTAATGCTAACCCAACCCTAACCCTAACCCAACCCTAACCCTAACCCTAACCCTAACCCTAACTCCAACCCTAACCCTAACCCTAATGCTAACCCAACCCTAACCCTAACCCAACCCTAACCCTAACCCTAACCCAACCCTAACCCTAATGCTAACCCTAACTCTAACCCTAATGCTAACCCTAACCCTAATGCTAACCCTAACCCTAACCCTAATGCTAATGTGTGTGCTTTAGGAACTCATTCACTTACACACTCACTCACACACAGACACTCACACATGCACATTAGACCTTTCCAAATATTACGTTAAAAAACATTATGTTCGAGTGTGCGCACATGTCCGCTTATGTGCGCGTAAGTGCGCACGTGTGCGCGTGTGTGCGCGTAAGTGCGCGTGTGTATTTAAGGAACTCAGTCACTTACACACTCACTCAATCTCACACTCTCTCACTCATTCTCACACTCACTCACACACAGACACACACACATTCACATTAGACCTCTAACCCTAACTCCAACCCTAACTCTAATGCTAACCCTAATGCTAACCCTAATGCTAACGTTAACCCGAATGCTAATGCTAACCCTAACTCCAACCCTAACCCTAACTCCAACCCTAACCCTAATGTTAACCCTAATGCTAATGCTAACCCGAATGCTAATGCTAACCCTAACTCCAACCCTAACCCTAACTCCAACCCTAATGCTAATGCTAACCCGAATGCTAATGCTAACCCTAACTCCAACCCTAACCCTAATGCTAACCCTAACCCTAATGCTAACCCTAACCCTAACTCTAACTCTAACCCTAATGCTAACCCTAATGCTAACCCTAACCCTAATGATAACTCTAACTCCAACCCTAACTCTAACTCTAACCCTAACTCTAACCCTAATGCTAACGCTAAACCGAATGCTAATGCTAACCCTAACTCCAACCCTAACCCTAACTCCAACCCTAACCCTAATGTTAACCCTAATGCTAATGCTAACCCGAATGCTAATGCTAACCCTAACTCCAACCCTAACCCTAATGCTAATGCTAACCCTAATGCTAACCCTAACCCTAATGATAACTCGAACTCGAACTCTAACCCTAATGCTAACCCTAACTCCAACCCTAACCCTAATGCTAACCCTAACCCTAATGCTAACCCTAACTCCAACCCTAACCCTAATGCTAACCCTAACCCAACCCTAACCCTAATGCTAACCCTAACCCTAATGCTAACCCTAATGCTAACCCAACCCTCTCTCACTCATTCTCACACTCACTCACACACAGACACTCACACATGCACATTAGACCTTTCTTAATATTACGTTAAAAAACATTACGTGCAACTATGCGTGCACGTGCGCGTGTGTGCGCGCGTGCGCGCGTAAGTGCGCGTGTGTGTTTAAGGAACTCAGTCACTTACACACTCACTCAATCTCACACTCACACACACACATGTACATTAGACCTCTAACCCTAACCCTAATGCTAACCCTAACCCTAATGCTAACCCTAACCCTAATGCTAACCCTAACTCTAACTCCAACCCTAACCCTAACTCTAACCCTAATGCTAACCCTAACCCTAATGCTAACCCTAACCCTAACCCTCTCTCACTCATTCTCACACTCACTCACACACAGACACTCACACATGCACATTAGACCTTTCTTAATATTACGTTAAAAAACATTACGTTCGAGTGTGCGCGAATGTGCGCGTAAGTGCGCACGTGTGCGCGTGTGTGCGCGTAAGTGCGCGTGTGTGCTTTAGGAACTCATTCACTTACACACTCACTCAATCTCACACTCACTCACACACAGACACTCACACATGCACATTAGACCTTTCCAAATATTACGTTAAAAAACATTATGTTCGAGTGTGCGCACATGTCCGCTTATGTGCGCGTAAGTGCGCACGTGTGCGCGTGTGTGCGCGTAAGTGCGCGTGTGTGTTTAAGGAACTCAGTCACTTACACACTCACTCAATCTCACACTCTCTCACTCATTCTCACACTCACTCACACACAGACACACACACATTCACATTAGACCTCTAACCCTAACTCCAACCCTAACTCTAATGCTAACCCTAATGCTAACCCTAATGCTAACGTTAACCCGAATGCTAATGCTAACCCTAACTCCAACCCTAACCCTAACTCCAACCCTAACCCTAATGTTAACCCTAATGCTAACCCGAATGCTAATGCTAACCCTAACTCCAACCCTAATGCTAATGCTAACCCGAATGCTAATGCTAAACCCTAACTCCAACCCTAACCCTAATGCTAACCCTAACCCTAATGCTAACCCTAATGATAACTCGAACTCGAACTCTAACCCTAATGCTAACCCTAACTCCAACCCTAACCCTAATGCTAACCCTAACTCCAACCCTAACCCTAATGCTAACCCAACCCTAACCCTAACCCAACCCTAACCCTAACCCTAATGCTAACCCTAACTCCAACCCTAACCCTAACCCTAACTCCAACCCTAACCCTAACCCTAATGCTAACCCAACCCTAACCCTAACCCAACCCTAACTCCAACCCTAACCCTAACTCCAACCCTAACCCTAACCCTAATGCTAACCCTAACTCCAACCCTAACCCTAACCCTAATGCTAACCCTAACCCTAATGCTAACCCTAACTCCAACCCTAACCCTAATGCTAACCCTAACTCCCAACCCTAACCCTAATGCTCACCCTAACCCTAATGCTAACCCTAACTCCAACCCTAACCCTAATGCTCACCCTAACCCTAATGCTAACCCTAACCCTAACTCCAACCCTAACCCTAACCCTAACGCTCACCCTAACCCTAATGCTAACTGTGGTAAACCTGTTTATTGATGTTAAATGCCTTCCAGGCCACTAGGTGGGACAACGTGTTGTTTACTGTTCGGGAAATTTCTTGTGTAGAAGAAACTAGAGCGGAAGTTGGTTATACCTGTGTGCTGACCGAAATCAATGCTACCTGTTCGAGTTCCCGAAATAAAATAAATTCTTCAGTAAGAAGAAGCCTCCTGCAAGTTACTACACTAACCCTAACTCCAACCCTAACCCTAATGCTAACCCTAACCCTAACCCTAACTCCAACCCTAACCCTAATGCTAACCCTAACCCTAACCCTAACTCTAACCCTAACCCTAACCCTAACTCCAACCCTAACCCTAACCCTAATGCTAACCCTAACCCTAACTCTAACCCTAACACTAACTCCAACCCTAACCCTAATGCTAACCCTAACCCTAATGCTAACCCTAACTCCAACCCTAACCCGGGTTTCATTGCTCATGCGCATGCGCAATGAAACCCGGGCGCTGCAGCGCGGGTAGTGACGTGTGGCGGTGAATGTTCGTCATCCGCGTTGGTTTAAGAGAATTCCACTTTTGTTAGTTTTTCGAAGACACTTCACCTCTTATCCAAAAGGTTTCTTCATTTCTGAACTGACAAGTCATACCGTAAATGCAGAGTAGTCATATATACTTTATCAAGAGCAGTCATGCCAATGACACACAAAAACAACACAATCCGGAAAGTGTCCTAAGTTTGTATCAGCGATGTGACGCAGATGTTCAAGATGGCGGCCCGACTGCGCATGCTCAGTGCAGATTTGGAACAAGTGCTCCAGCTCGGGCAGTAACACACCTACAGCGGCCGAGAGCCACGGAACAAACCGAAAGTAAGTACGAATGTGTCCACAAAATTGTGTTTGACTGCTGTTTGCACTCACTACAAATGTCTCGACTTCGTGGCGGTTATTGTTGATGAGATACGTTGGTTTACACACCGATGAGCCGCCATTCACCACCACAATGTCCGGAAGGTCAAGCTAATGCTAAAGCTAGTAGCCGGTTTGTTTTCATTGTGCAGACGTCAAAGAGTGACACGCACGCGCGCGCACTTATTATTTGTGCATATGCACATATACGTATTCACAGTAGCGCAAAAAGTGGACAGTAGGTAGAACCTAAAGGACACTGTGTATAATCTATCTATGTATATTTTGGAGGTCAAACGTCCCCAGGTCTTCCCAGTGCGTTGATTGACAGCTGCAGTTTTTATGGTTCCTTCAATCTCAATCTCAATCTTTATTTATATGGCACTTTTCATACACTAGGTAGCACAAAGTGCCTCACAAAGGATAAAAACAGCAAAGAGAACAAGAGAATCAAGAAAAGGACACACACACACATACATACAACACACTT
>NC_042285.1:266636-291636 GCF_901000725.2 Takifugu rubripes
ATAGTTTTCTCATCACATGTTTCCTCTTCTTCTGTGATGGATACAGAAATAGAGCTCTGAATCATCAGCCTCCTACTGACCGAGTCACTGTGGGTGTGTGTGCGTGCGTGTGTGTGTGTGTGTGCGTGTGTGTGTGTAGATCACCTGGACTGACATTGCTGGTCTGGACGATGTCATCACAGAGCTGAAGGAGACCGTTATCTTACCCGTCCAGAAAAGACATCTGTTCCAGAACTCCCGGCTCCTGCAGCCCCCTAAAGGTCAGCTGACAACATCACATGACTGGTCCTGCCCATATATGGCCATATATACTGAGTGGTGTCTCATTTGAGCTGAAACTTAAAGCAATTCTCAAACACAAAGTGAATGAGTGAGCGATGTGGGGGGGCGAGGACTCGTCTTGAGTCTTGTTGAATTTGACCACCTCCCCCCGTGTTGTCATGGTAACAGGTGTGCTCCTGTACGGCCCTCCAGGCTGTGGTAAAACGCTGATCGCTAAGGCAACAGCTAAAGAGGCTGGATTTCGCTTCATTAACCTGCAGCCCAGCACCCTGACGGACAAGTGGTACGGAGAGTCCCAGAAGCTGGCCGCCGCCGTCTTCTCCTTGGCTGTGAAACTGCAACCCTCGATCATCTTCATCGATGAAATAGGTGCAACGTCCACACCTACACAACACACCCGGGGGGGGGGGGGGGTGTCCATGAACAAACACGTGACTCCTTTCCTGTAAACAGACTCATTCCTGAGGAGCCGATCCAGCTCTGACCACGAAGCCACCGCCATGATGAAGGCTCAGTTCATGAGTCTGTGGGACGGTCTGGACACAGACTCTCACCTTCAGGTAGATGGACACAGACTCTCACCTTCAGGTAGATGGACACAGACTCTCACCTTCAGGTAGATGGACACAGACTCTCACCTTCAGGTAGATGGACACAGACTCACACCTTCAGGTAGATGGACACAGACTCACCCCTTCAGGTAGATGGACACAGACTCACCTTCAGGTAGATGGACACAGACTCACCTTCAGGTAGATGGACACAGACTCACCTTCAGGTAGATGGACACAGACTCACACCTTCAGGTAGATGGACACAGACTCTCACCTTCAGGTAGATGGACACAGACTCACTTCAGGTAGATGGACACAGACTCACCTTCAGGTAGATGGACACAGACTCACCTTCAGGTAGATGGACACAGACTCACACCTTCAGGTAGATGGACACAGACTCACACCTTCAGGTAGATGGACACAGACTCTCACCTTCAGGTAGATGGACACAGACTCTCACCTTCAGGTAGATGGACACAGACTCACACCTTCAGGTAGATGGACACAGACTCACCTTCAGGTAGATGGACACAGACTCACACCTTCAGGTAGATGGACACAGACTCACCCCTTCAGGTAGATGGACACAGACTCACCTTCAGGTAGATGGACACAGACTCACACCTTCAGGTAGATGGACACAGACTCACACCTTCAGGTAGATGGACACAGACTCACACCTTCAGGTAGATGGACACAGACTCACCTTCAGGTAGATGGACACAGACTCACACCTTCAGGTAGATGGACACAGACTCACACCTTCAGGTAGATGGACACAGACTCACACCTTCAGGTAGATGGACACAGACTCACCTTCAGGTAGATGGACACAGACTCACCCCTTCAGGTAGATGGACACAGACTCACCTTCAGGTAGATGGACACAGACTCACACCTTCAGGTAGATGGACACAGACTCTCACCTTCAGGTAGATGGACACAGACTCACCTTCAGGTAGATGGACACAGACTCTCACCTTCAGGTAGATGGACACAGACACACCTTCAGGTAGATGGACACAGACTCTCACCTTCAGGTAGATGGACACAGACTCTCACCTTCAGGTAGATGGACACCAGACTCTCACCTTCAGGTAGATGGACACAGACTCTCACCTTCAGGTAGATGGACACAGACTCTCACCTTCAGGTAGATGGACACAGACTCTCACCTTCAGGTAGATGGGACACAGACCTCACCCTTCAGGTAGATGGACACAGACTCACACCTTCAGGTAGATGGACACAGACTCACCTTCAGGTAGATGGACACAGACTCACACCTTCAGGTAGATGGACACAGACTCTCACCTTCAGGTAGATGGACACAGACTCACACCTTCAGGTAGATGGACACAGACTCACCTTCAGGTAGATGGACACAGACTCACACCTTCAGGTAGATGGACACAGACTCACACCTCAGGTAGATGGACACAGACTCACACCTTCAGGTAGATGGACACAGACTCACACCTTCAGGTAGATGGACACAGACTCACCCCTTCAGGTACAGACTCACCTTCAGGTAGATGGACACAGACTCACACCTTCAGGTAGATGGACACAGACTCACACCTTCAGGTAGATGGACACAGACTCACACCTTCAGGTAGATGGACACAGACTCACCTTCAGGTAGATGGACACAGACTCACACCTTCAGGTAGATGGACACAGACTCACACCTTCAGGTAGATGGACACAGACTCACACCTTCAGGTAGATGGACACAGACTCACCTTCAGGTAGATGGACACAGACTCACCTTCAGGTAGATGGACACAGACTCACACCTTCAGGTAGATGGACACAGACTCTCACCTTCAGGTAGATGGACACAGACTCACCTTCAGGTAGATGGACACAGACTCTCACCTTCAGGTAGATGGACACAGACTCTCACCTTCAGGTAGATGGACACAGACTCTCACCTTCAGGTAGATGGACACAGACTCACCTTCAGGTAGATGGACACAGACTCTCACCTTCAGGTAGATGGACACAGACTCACCTTCAGGTAGATGGACACAGACTCTCACCTTCAGGTAGATGGACACAGACTCACCTTCAGGTAGATGGACACAGACTCACACCTTCAGGTAGATGGACACAGACTCACACCTTCAGGTAGATGGACACAGACTCACACCTTCAGGTAGATGGACACAGACTCACCTTCAGGTAGATGGACACAGACTCACCTTCAGGTAGATGGACACAGACTCACACCTTCAGGTAGATGGACACAGACTCACCTTCAGGTAGATGGACACAGACTCACCTTCAGGTAGATGGACACAGACTCTCACCTTCAGGTAGATGGACACAGACTCTCACCTTCAGGTAGATGGACACAGACTCTCACCTTCAGGTAGATGGACACAGACTCACCTTCAGGTAGATGGACACAGACTCTCACCTTCAGGTAGATGGACACAGACACACCTTCAGGTAGATGGACACAGACTCACACCTTCAGGTAGATGGACACAGACTCACCTTCAGGTAGATGGACACAGACTCACACCTTCAGGTAGATGGACACAGACTCACCTTCAGGTAGATGGACACAGACTCACACCTTCAGGTAGATGGACACAGACTCTCACCTTCAGGTAGATGGACACAGACTCACACCTTCAGGTAGATGGACACAGACTCTCACCTTCAGGTAGATGGACACAGACTCTCACCTTCAGGTAGATGGACACAGACTCTCACCTTCAGGTAGATGGACACAGACTCTCACCTTCAGGTAGATGGACACAGACTCACACCTTCAGGTAGATGGACACAGACTCACACCTTCAGGTAGATGGACACAGACTCACACCTTCAGGTAGATGGACACAGACTCACACCTTCAGGTAGAAGGCCATTCGCCGTCTTCTCAATGACCTCCAGAGCTGTTGGAGCAGGGGCAACCCTGACCTCCTGCCAGAGGGTCTCCTCCTCCTCCTCCTCCTCCTCCTCTCTCCAGCTCTGCTCTGGTCGTTGCACCTCTGAGGGTATTTGGCTGGTCATTGATCCACATGGGTCTGAACTGCCCAGTCATTCCATGGAGCATATTTGTGTTTGGAGCAACCCAGCAAGCTTGGAGAAGACTGCGTCTCTTAGCAACAGCGGCATCCACGCCGCCTCACTAACGCCTGGCTCAGAGTTGCTCTCAGAAACCTCCTGAAACTCTCTTGAGACCCCCTGCTGGGAATGTTTAGGGTAACATTTAGGATCGGAGCTCTGAGAGGACGCTGAGAATCTTTGAGAAGAAATCCTTGAGATAGGACCCCAGATGTGAAGCATAACGCTGACACACACACACACACACACACACACACACACACTTCCTGTTTGTATTATTGGATCTGACCCAGATGTGACCTGTGTGTCAGGTGATTATCATGGGAGCCACGAACCGTCCTCAGGACCTGGACTCTGCTATTCTAAGGAGGATGCCAAGCAGGTTCCACATCAATCAGCCTGTAAGTTAAAACCGTGGGGAACCAAGGGGAGGTCCGAGGCTAACAGGACGTTGGTCATGACCTCTGACCGCCTGTCACTGACCCCAGTTCTTGTGTGCAGAGTGTGAGACAGAGAGAACAAATCCTGCGACTTATCCTGGAGAACGAGAAGGTAAGTTTGCCTCGGACAGTTGGGAGCCAGACCACCAGTCAGCCAGTCAGCGTGTCCTCTGATCATCCCTGTAGGTTGACCCGTCTGTTGACCTCGGCAGCATTGCCATGGAAACAGAAGGCTTCTCAGGAAGTGACCTCAGAGAGATGTGTCGGGACGCTGCATTGCTGTGCGTGCGGGACTTTGTGCACCTGCAGAGCGACAGGTAGCAGCTGGACACGCCCATCTGTGTGTGTCACTGTGCACAGGTGCATCAAAGAAGTCGTTTCCAGAGGTGTAGCTGCTCTTCACCTGTCTGTCTGTCTGTCTGTCTCTCAGGCTAACAGAAGAATCAGTCCGTTCCATCAATCACTCAGATCTTCAGAAATCCATCACCAAGTTGAAGAAGTCAAAGTCGGTGGGCGGAGTCGGTGTTCTGCTGCACGCGGCTCTGGACTGACCGCAGGTCACATGACCACCAGCCAGGTCTGCTGCCACCCGCGAGTCTGTACGGGTGTGGACGGAGCCGTGGTCGTCTCACCGCTGTCATCTCTCCACGCCGGAGTCATTAACATCATGGATCACCTTCCTGCTGCAGCAACCACGTCCAGGCCCCGCCCCATACCCAGGCTCCGCCCACGTGGTTCCTACACTCTGGACATGAAGAGGAGATATTCCTGTTTTCCTTAACACTTATATACTGAAGTGTGTTCAGTGGTGTACGGACATACAACACCAGACAGGAAGTGACCTGGAAGTTTAAGTCACATGATGTAAACCTTTGTTCTGGCTTTTGTAAAAATACGTTAAATAATGAAAGCAACAGGAAATGTTACCCTTTAGAGTAAAAGCACTCGTCTCCAGGGATGCCCCATACGTCGCTAAGTTAAACATCCTGAAAAAACATTGGTTCATTAAAGATTCTATAAAAAGATTTAGAAACTATTAAATCAACATGAAAAAGAAAAATCAGCATTCTTGTCCGTGGATTCGAAACATCAATACAAACGTGAAGGAAACAGTGATGGAGCGAGAAAATGCAAATGAACTTTAATTACAGTGGCACGCAGACGAGGCGGGAACGTTTGAACGGTCGCCGGAGCGACCATCAAATGACCAAAACAATAAATCCTGGTGCAACAGCAGCTCTCTGTTGCCATTGGCTTCTGTCCACAGGTGGATCAAAGCAGCCAGGAGTGAGCAGACGTGCACGAGCTGTAGGGACCAATCACGTGATCAGTGGCACACGTGGCCCCAACAGGACACCATCGATGATGATGAGGAGGAGGAGCAGAAACAGATTTATGGGGGTTCCTCACTCACTCAGGTGACCACGGCAGCAGAGGGAAGACAGACTCCAACAGGCGGCCGGTGAAGGTCCCGGCAGGAGGAAACATTTGAGACTAGATTCTGTTGCTAGAAAAGGTCGGTTTAGTCTGCTGGACGAGGCTAAACCGGCTGATTCTTGTACAGGTGAACAACCCAGCAGCAGTTATGCTAACGCTGCAGAGAGTTCTGTTTTAATGCTAAACTGCTCAGCTAGCTCGCCTCAGCCTCGTTAAGCTGTTGAACCATGACGGTGTGTTGGCACAGTGTCGTTAGAAACGAACCTTCAGGGTCATCTGACCACCAGCTCAACACAGCTCAGTTCCTCGGTGAGCTTTCAGGTTCCTCGGTTCCTCTGTGAGCTTTCAGGTTCCTCGGTGAGCTTTCAGGTTCCTCGGTGAACTTTCAGGTTCCTCGGTGGGCTTTCAGGTTCCTCGGTGGGCTTTCAGGTTCCTCGGTGGGCTTTCAGGTTTCTCGGTGAGCTTTCAGGTTCCTCGGTGAGCTTTCAGGTTCCTCGGTGGGCTTTCAGGTTCCTCGGTGGGCTTTCAGGTTCCTCGGTGGGCTTTCAGGTTCCTCGGTGGGCTTTCAGGTTCCTCGGTGAGCTTTCAGGTTCCTCGGCCCGGTGCGTTTCCTTGGCCGCTCCACTCACAGTTCTGTGTTTGGAACGCGCCCTGCAGCCCGGCCCTCGCACTCTCTGTCAACGTCACAGCCGTCCAGCAGATGGCGATATGTAGCCCGGACGTCCCGGTACAGAGGTGCATCCTCCTGGAGGCCCGGGAAGCGGACTGGAGCCTCGTTGAGAAGCAGCTGCAGGCGCGGGCCTCGCTGACAGTCATACAGCACAAACAGAAGGTTGGCGGCATACGGGACAATACGGCTGGTCCGGAAACTTCGACCTGCGGCAGAAACAGGAAGTGAGCCAGAAACAGGAAGTGATGATGACAATCAGCCCTCACAGGTCCAGGAACTCAATAAAGACTCAGACCATTTGGGATTTGAGGTGTTTAATTTTATGACAAAGTGATCAAAACAAAGGCTCTAATACAGTTTAATGGCACCTTTCTTGACTAGTTCACCAAATTTGCTGACCCAGTTTGAGGCTCTGAGGACAGAGGGTGTGCAGCTTGTGAAGGTCTCCACGGCAACCAATCTTTGTGATTTGGGCTCTAAACTGAAGCAACCTGAACTAACAACAATAAAGTTATTCAGTACAATCTGGGCTAAAGCAGCCTTGAACAGAAGGTTTCTGAGTTTGCATATGAAGAAAGTGACGATGGTGATGGTGGAGTGACAGGAGGAACGTTTGACCTTCGTACGGCCTGTGGTGGGTCCCAGAGGTCGGGGGTCTCTTACCGTGCTGGGCGTGGTAGTTGCTGGCAGTGGGAGGGGTCTGGTCCTTGTGGAGGCCCAGCAGAGACAGGAGAGGGAGCAGCGTCTCACCATGACCCAGCAGGATGGAGGCGGGCTCGGGCAGCTCCTCGGTGGACCTGATGGACACCACCTTTAGTAAAGCAACAGGATGCAGCAAAGAGGAGGTGTGAGGTAACCCACCTGCGGGGACGCCCCGCCTTGTCCAGGGTCCTGAAGATGTGATGAAATAGAGGACAGCTGGAGAGACTGCTGATCATGTGACCATGAGAACGTTTCCAGTACTGCTTCAGGTCCATCTGGTACTCCAGGACCTACACAAACGGGTGGTGAGTCCAGCGATGCCACTGAAGGAACGTTAATGCCAGCGCCCCCCCGTACCTTGGCATCGTCCTCGGTAAACAGGAAGCACCACGGCGAGTGAATCGATTTGATGGACAGCTCATATGAGCAGATGAAAAAGGCGGCTTCAAGCAGATCTAGAAAAGGTAGAAGGTGGAGCTTCAACATTTAAGATGATGGAGAATCAGGAGATGAAGAAGCGAGTGACTCTTCTCCAGGAACACGCACAAAAGTCTTCAGTAAGCTGCTAAAAACCTGAAAGGACGTTGGGTCATGTGACACGCAGCGTCATCGTCACGGTGTGTGTGTGTGTGTGTGTGTGAGAGAGACCTGTCGTGAAACGCTGATGGGGAAGGCCCAGCCTCCTCGCCGTTTTCCTCCTCAGAGCTTCCATCTCCTCTCCGTGCTTGAACTTGTCGACCTCCTGCAGGGCGGTGCGGTTGTTCTCCACGCCCTCCACGAAACCACGACAGTGCTCAAAGAAGCGGAGCAGCTGGTCGTCAATGATGTGGTGGTGCTGGATGTCTGCGAGGACCACACACGGCGTTTAGAGCTCAGGGGTCACGGTGGGAGGAGTTAGAAAGAGCTGGAGTGTAACCACCTGGTCTCCTCCACAAGCCCTCCTGGAAGGCCTCCATGCTGCTGACACAACGGTGTTTGGAGCTGCTCCTCAGACTGATCCTGTTCAGGTTCTTCTCCAACAGCAGGGACGGAAACAACGTCAGGAGACGTGAGGCCAAGTCTCGAAGTTCCGCCCTGCCCTTTGTCACCAGCTGACCTGGAAGAGAGGTCAAACATCATCATCACCACCACGGTAGCATCATCATGTCCTAATGGTCCCACAGGTGTGGAAACATCAGCTGTCCTAATGGTCCCACAGGTGTGGAAACATCAGCTGTCCTAATGGTCCCACAGGTGTGGAAACATCAGCTGTCCTAATGGTCCCACAGGTGTGGAAACATCAGCTGTCCTAATGGTCCCACAGGTGTGGAAACATCAGGTGTCCTAATGGTCCCACAGGTGTGGAAACATCAGCTGTCCTAATGGTCCCACAGGTGTGGAAACATCAGCTGTCCTAATGGTCCCACAGGTGTGGAAACATCAGCTGTCCTAATGGTCCCACAGGTGTGGAAACATCAGGTGTCCTAATGGTCCCACAGGTGTGGAAACATCAGCTGTCCTAATGGTCCCACAGGTGTGGAAACATCAGGTGTCCTAATGGTCCCACAGGTGTGGAAACATCTGGTGTCCTAATGGTCCCACAGGTGTGGAAACATCAGCTGTCCTAATGGTCCCACAGGTGTGGAAACATCAGGTGTCCTAATGGTCCCACAGGTGTGGAAACATCAGGTGTCCTAATGGTCCCACAGGTGTGGAAACATCAGCTGTCCTAATGGTCCTACAGGTGTGGAAACATCAGCTGTCCTAATGGTCCTACAGGTGTGGAAACATCAGCTGTCCTAATGGTCCTACAGGTGTGGAAACATCAGGTGTCCTAATGGTCCCACAGGTGTGGAAACATCAGGTGTCCTAATGGTCCCACAGGTGTGGAAACATCAGCTGTGCTAATGGTCCCACAGGTGTGGAAACATCAGCTGTCCTAATGGTCCTACAGGTGTGGAAACATCAGGTGTCCTAATGGTCCCACAGGTGTGGAAACATCAGCTGTCCTAATGGTCTTACAGGTGTGGAAACATCAGCTGTGCTAATGGTCCCACAGGTGTGGAAACATCAGGTGTCCTAATGGTCCCACAGGTGTAGAAACATCAGCCGTGCTAATGGTCCCACAGGTGTGGAAACATCAGCTGTGCTAATGGTCTTACAGGTGTGGAAACATCAGGTGTCCTAATGGTCCCACAGGTGTAGAAACATCAGCCGTGCTAATGGTCCCACAGGTGTGGAAACATCAGCTGTGCTAATGGTCCCACAGGTGTGGAAACATCAGCAGCTGTCCTAATGGTCCCACAGGTGTGGAAACATCAGCAGCTGTCCTAATGGTCCCACAGGTGTAGAAACATCAGCCGTGCTAATGGTCCCACAGGTGTGGAAACATCAGCTGTGCTAATGGTCTTACAGGTGTGGAAACATCAGGTGTCCTAATGGTCCCACAGGTGTGGAAACATCAGCTGTCCTAATGGTCCCACAGGTGTGGAAACATCAGGTGTCCTAATGGTCCTACAGGTGTGGAAACATCAGCTGTGCTAATGGTCCTACAGGTGTGGAAACATCAGCTGTCCTAATGGTCCTACAGGTGTGGAAACATCAGCTGTGCTAATGGTCCTACAGGTGTGGAAACATCAGCTGTCCTAATGGTCCTACAGGTGTAGAAACATCAGCTGTGCTAATGGTCCTACAGGTGTGGAAACATCAGCTGTCCTAATGGTCCTACAGGTGTGGAAACATCAGGTGTCCTAATGGTCCTACAGGTGTGGAAACATCAGCTGTGCTAATGGTCCTACAGGTGTGGAAACATCAGCTGTCCTAATGGTCCTACAGGTGTAGAAACATCAGCTGTGCTAATGGTCCTACAGGTGTGGAAACATCAGCTGTCCTAATGGTCCTACAGGTGTAGAAACATCAGCTGTGCTAATGGTCCCACAGGTGTGGAAACATCAGCCGTGCTAATGGTCCCACAGGTGTGGAAACATCAGCTGTGCTAATGGTCCCACAGGTGTGGAAACATCAGCTGTGCTAATGGTCCTACAGGTGTGGAAACATCAGGTGTCCTAATGGTCCTACAGGTGTGGAAACATCAGGTGTCCTAATGGTCCCACAGGTGTGGAAACATCAGCTGTCCTAATGGTCCTACAGGTGTGGACCCTGGGTGCTCCTGGCCCGGGGTCGTGCTTCCCCTGGGGGGGTTGATGACTGACAGGTGGTTCAAACGCTCATTTCTGTCTCTGCTAAGTTAATTAGAGGAGCTGTCAATGTCCCTCGTGTCCCTAAAACAATCAAATCGAGTTGGAGCACCACTGCTGTTGGGTCCCGCTATGACTCTCACATATTAGCATATTAGCATTTTAGCTCAATAGCTTCCCGGTCCAGTGTGTTCCATCCACCTTCTGTGTCCGTGTTTTTACGGTAAATTCTGCAATCCGGGTCCACTGGAAATGTTGGAGCGGCCGGCTGGGAGTCACTGCTCACCTGGGGAGGGTTACCTGGAGCAACCCCCACCTTTAGGGGGGGAGGTTGTCCGAACCTTCGTGTTTAATCCTGTACTGAAGTGAATACAAGCCGTAAATCACGGTGTGAATGAACATAGCAGCGTTTCCGCTCATATAACAAAGAACGGGTCATTAATGGGTGAAGGTTGGGGTTAGGGTTAGGGTGGAGGAGGTGGAAGGGTTAGGGTTAGGGTGGAAGGGTTAGGGTTAGGGTGGAGGAGGTGGAAGGGTTAGGGTTAGGGTGGAAGGGTTAGGGTTAGGGTGGAGGAGGTGGAAGGGTTAGGGTTAGGGTGGAAGGGTTAGGGTTAGGGTGGAAGGGTTAGGGTTAGGGTGGAGGAGGTGGAAGGGTTAGGGTTAGGGTGGAAGGGTTAGGGTTAGGGTGGAGGAGGTGGAAGGGTTAGGGTTAGGGTGGAAGGGTTAGGGTTAGGGTGGAAGGGTTAGGGTTAGGGTGGAGGAGGTGGAAGGGTTAGGGTTAGGGTTAGGGTGGAAGGGTTAGGGTTAGGGTTAGGGTGGAAGGGTTAGGGTTAGGGTGGAGGAGGTGGAAGGGTTAGGGTTAGGGTTAGGGTGGAAGGGTTAGGGTTAGGGTGGAAGGGTTAGGGTTAGGGTGGAAGGGTTAGGGTGGAGGAGGTGGAAGGGTTAGGGTTAGGGTGGAGGAGGAGGAAGGGTTAGGGTTAGGGTGGAAGGGTTAGGGTTAGGGTTAAGGTGGAAGGGTTAGGGTTAGGGTGGAGGAGGTGGAAGGGTTAGGGTTAGGGTGGAAGGGTTAGGGTTAGGGTGGAAGGGTTAGGGTTAGGGTGGAAGGGTTAGGGTTAGGGTGGAAGGGTTAGGGTGGAGGAGGTGGAAGGGTTAGGGTTAGGGTTTAGGGTGGAAGGGTTAGGGTTAGGGTGGAAGGGTTAGGGTTAGGGTGGAGGAGGTGGAAGGGTTAGGGTTAGGGTGGAAGGGTTAGGGTTAGGGTGGAAGGGTTAGGGTTAGGGTGGAAGGGTTAGGGTGGAGGAGGTGGAAGGGTTAGGGTTAGGGTTTAGGGTGGAAGGGTTAGGGTTAGGGTGGAAGGGTTAGGGTGGAGAAGGTGGAAGGGTTAGGGTTAGGGTGGAAGGGTTAGGGTTAGGGTGGAAGGGTTAGGGTGGAGGAGGTGGAAGGGTTAGGGTTAGGGTTTAGGGTGGAAGGGTTAGGGTTAGGGTGGAGGAGGTGGAAGGGTTAGGGTTAGGGTTTAGGGTGGAAGGGTTAGGGTTAGGGTTAGGGTGGAAGGGTTAGGGTTAGGGTTAAGGTGGAAGGGTTAGGGTTAGGGTGGAGGAGGTGGAAGGGTTAGGGTTAGGGTGGAAGGGTTAGGGTTGTCCCATGGGGTTAGGGTTAGGGTGGAAGGGTTAGGGTTAGGGTGGAGGAGGTGGAAGGGTTAGGGTTAGGGTGGAAGGGTTAGGGTTAGGGTGGAGGAGGTGGAGGTGGAGGTGGAAGGGTTAGGGTTAGGGTGGAAGGGTTAGGGTTAGGGTGGAGGAGGTGGAAGGGTTAGGGTTAGGGTTTAGGGTGGAAGGGTTAGGGTTTAGGGTGGAAGGGTTAGGGTTTAGGGTGGAAGGGTTAGGGTTAGGGTGGAGGAGGTGGAAGGGTTAGGGTTAGGGTTTAGGGTGGAAGGGTTAGGGTTAGGGTGGAAGGGTTAGGGTTAGGGTGGAGGAGGTGGAAGGGTTAGGGTTAGGGTGGAAGGGTTAGGGTTAGGGTGGAGGAGGTGGAAGGGTTAGGGTTAGGGTTAGGGTGGAAGGGTTAGGGTTAGGGTTAGGGTGGAGGAGGTGGAGGTGGAGGTGGAAGGGTTAGGGTTAGGGTGGAAGGGTTAGGGTTAGGGTGGAGGAGGTGGAAGGGTTAGGGTTAGGGTTTAGGGTGGAAGGGTTAGGGTTTAGGGTGGAAGGGTTAGGGTTTAGGGTGGAAGGGTTAGGGTTAGGGTGGAGGAGGTGGAAGGGTTAGGGTTAGGGTTTAGGGTGGAAGGGTTAGGGTTAGGGTGGAAGGGTTAGGGTTAGGGTGGAGGAGGTGGAAGGGTTAGGGTTAGGGTTTAGGGTGGAAGGGTTAGGGTTTAGGGTGGAAGGGTTAGGGTTAGGGTGGAGGAGGTGGAAGGGTTAGGGTTAGGGTTTAGGGTGGAAGGGTTAGGGTTTAGGGTGGAAGGGTTAGGGTGGAGGAGGTGGAAGGGTTAGGGTTAGGGTTTAGGGTGGAAGGGTTAGGGTTTAGGGTGGAAGGGTTAGGGTTTAGGGTGGAAGGGTTAGGGTTAGGGTGGAGGAGGTGGAAGGGTTAGGGTTAGGGTTTAGGGTGGAAGGGTTAGGGTTAGGGTTGGAGGAGGTGGAAGAGCTCCAGCCACTCACCGTCCATGTCCTCCGTAAACCAGTTCTCCCAGCTTTGGATGTCCTGCTGCCATCGCTCCGAACCTCTGGAAGCTTCTCTGCGGACCAGCTCACTCAGTCTCTGGATCCTGCGGATGTTCTTGACGGTCGGGTAGCGGCTTCCGTGCCGAATGACAGCGGTCAGGTGGACCGGGGAGCAGCGCTCGGTGGTCGGAGCCTTTAGGATCGATCGGTTCACGAAGAGGACGTCCCGCAGCAGCCGAGGATTCACTTCCTCATACCGGGTCTTGGTCCCAAAATACGGGGCGATGTGCGGGATCAGAGAGGAGGCGAAACAACAGTTCAGGGAAAAGCTGACAGCCGTCAGAACCAACGCGTTCTGGTGTGGCGACAGCGAGAACATGTCGCTGAGCGGAACCGAACATCACCCGCGCTGAATCCCGCCCGCTGCGCGCTCTCCTCTTCCGGTTCCCCCACTTCCGCCTTTACGGGCCGTTTGTCTCTCGCTATTTCCGGAACCGAATCATCGTCTCCAAAATAAAATTTGACAGATAATTTGTCAAAAAAACCCAAAACATTTCTCTGCGCCTTCAGACGCACACTGTCCACGAAAAATAACGCCGATATTTAACTGCAGAGCATTCTTTATTTTGATAATTTCCTATTTAACTTTTTACATAAATAAAAACAACACTTGAACACACACTATTGACAGACCGGTGCTGGACCTGTAGAACCAGTCACGCTGCACTGTCCCAATCAGTGCCAAACCAGCAGGACAATTTCATTAAGGTGTGTAAGAAAAAGAAACACCTTTATAACAACAGGCAAACATCACAATTTAACTCCGCACACGTTTGTGCACATCACTTTCTGTTGGCTCATGACTCTGACAATAATGTCACCAACAGAGACGTGTAACCAGGCCGTTGTGTAGCAGCCGGCGGGCTCAAGTGGGTGAAGTGAAGAACCTCCTTCCTGGTTCAACATGACCTCTGAGAACAGAAATGACGGACTTTACAAAGTGTACCCATCAACACACGAGGGCCTGAAGCCTGGAAGTCCTGCTGATCTCTGACCACAAGAAGCGGTTCTGGTCTTACGCGCTGTTGCCCAGGTTCCTGATCCGTCCCCTCAGGGACCCCCTGCTGACGCTCTGATAGTAACTGTTGAGTTCTGGAGATGTGAGTGGTTTGAAGAGTCGACCTGGAAACAAATCCGCTTGTGGTTTATGAACACTGCTGGTTTCACATCTTCACATACAGAGTAAGGCAATGGTAGGCAGTTAGTAATGGTAGGGTTAAGCTAAGACTAACCCACCGTGTCCACCTTCCTGGCTACAGGTTGAGATCTGATCCATCTGGGAGGCGAGGATGCTTTTCCAATAAGCTTCAGGGAGGGACAATAAGCAACACATGACCTGAGACAACACACACAAAGAATGAGTGATTCTAATCCTCCATATTATTACTGAGGTGGTAACCCTCACCCTACACCGTTAGTTATTTAGGGTTAGGGTGAGAAAGAGGAAAGTGGACAGGACATAGTCCATCGACATCACCCCTTAAATCAGCGGCATGATGACAAAATGTGTACTGGTGGGTAAAGCCTGCGTCCTCACAACAACACACACCAACCTTCGGCTGGGTGTTTGTGTCCTTCATGATGGTGGTTGGAGATGGTTCAGGCATGCCATGACCCACCACAGTTGGTCCAAAGACACAGGCCAGATTGTTCTGGTTCATCTGACAGCGTGGACTCTTCATCACCCTAAATGAGGACACAATTAAAAGGTGTGACAACATGTGGGCGTCATGTGACCGTCGACCACAGCGTTAATGATGGTCGCTGCCAGGGAGTTCTGCAGGCTCCTACTTGTGCAGATGGAGCAGCAGAAAGGCCAGAGTGTCTCTGTTGACGTTCGGCAGCGCAGAAACCAGCTGATACAAGATGGAGGTTCTGTGATCTCCACACGTCAGCTCTAGAACAGACACAAAACCAAGAGATCCCGACTCTCCTGTGTTCTGATGTTCAGACCTTTAGGGTTCTGCTGGTCTTTCGGTCTTTGTGTGTGTGTGTGCGTGCGTGCGTCTGTGCGTGCGTGCGTCTGTGCGTGCGTGCGTCTGTGTGTGTGCATGTGTGCGTGTGCGTGCATGTGTGCGCGCGTGTGTGCGTGCGCCACCTGAAGCCTCCATGAACCTCTGGTGCAGTCTGAAGGTGATGAGCGGCTCTTTTAGCTTCCTCAGGAAGTCTTTGAGGAGGCCACACACCACATGGATGTCTTGGACCTTCTCCAGCATGGGTGGAGTTTTACCCTGCAGAAAACGCTGTCTGAGCTCCTTCATCAGACGTTCTCCCCCAGGAACCCTGTACAGGCCCTTCTGAATCAGCAGAAAACAGTTTCTCCATGACTCCAGCCTTGCTCTGTGCCATTCCAACTTGTATTGTAATTTATTTCCATGGGCGTGGGGGGGGGGGTCACCTCATTCAGGCCCCTCCGCTCAATCTCAGCAATGCACTCGACCATCAACATTGGAATTCTGGGATGACCTATGGGAGCAAAACTTTCCAACATCTGGGAAGAGAGCAGGCCCCATGAGATCAGGTGTGTGCAGAGGTTTCAGTAATATGAGCAGCAGCTCCAACGGTACCTGCTGAGTGGACCCAGGCAGGCAGCTGTTGGGGCAGCTGATGGCCACCAGCTTCTGGCACTCCAAATGAGTGACCATTCGGCAGTTCCGGCACTTTACTGCCATCTTCCCAAAACGGATCCTTTTCCCACAGAGGGAGCAGTTTTCAGGCCGGATCACCTGGAAGGTCAGAAGACGCATGTCCAAAGGGGGTATGTGCACAGAAACACCAGCTGTTTGTGTCCCAAGGACAGTCCTCATGGACCTGTGCAGGTTAGGGTCACACCCGGAGCATGACAGAGCCAGGTCCAAACGGGACTGAGCCGGTCCATTCTGAGCCAAGCCGTGCTGGGCCAAGCCGTGCTGAGCCAAGCCGTGCTGGGCCAGTCCGTGCTGGGCCAAGCCGTGCTGGGCCAAGCCGTGCTGGGCCAGTCCATTCTGAGCCAAGCCGTGCTGAGCCAAGCCGTGCTGGGCCAGTCCGTGCTGGGCCAAGCCGTGCTGAGCCAAGCCGTGCTGGGCCAGTCCGTGCTGGGCCAAGCCGTGCTGGGCCAAGCCGTGCTGAGCCAAGCCGTGCTGGGCCAAGCCGTGCTGGGCCAAGCCGTGCTGAGCCAAGCCGTGCTGGGCCAAGCCGTGCTGAGCCAGTCCGTGCTGAGCCAAGCCGTGCCAGCTGTGTGGGATTATCCGTATGTCAGCCATGGATATAAAGCCAATTCCCATATGTTCCCATGGTGAACAGGCCGATACACAAGTGAGGATCAGTGGACAGCTGTCCTCCGCCTAACGTCCACCCTGATGTCCCAACACTTTTTAGAGATAGGGTTAGGGTTAGCAAGTGTCCACTCACTCCTCCACTCTCTCCTCGTCCACTCACTTGTCCACTCACTCCTCGTCCACTCAGTCGTCCACTCACTCCTCGTCCACTCAGTCATCCACTCACTCCTCGTCCACTCCCTCATCCACTCAGTCGTCCACTCCCTCCTCGTCCACTCAGTCGTCCACTCCCTCCTCCACTCACCCCCTCCTCCACTCCCTCCTCGTCCACTCAGTCGTCCACTCCCTCCTCGCCCACTGACTCCTCCACTCACTCCTCGTCCACTCCCTCCTCGTCCTCTCACTCCTCCACTCGCTCCTCCAGTCCCTCGTCCACTCGCTCACTCGTCCACTCCCTCCTCGTTCACTCAGTCGTCCACTCCCTCCTCCACTCCCTCACTCCTCCACTCAGTCGTCCACTCCCTCCTCGTCCACTCAGTCGTCCACTCACTCACTCCTCCACTCCCTCCTCGTCCTCTCACTCCTCCACTCTCTCGTCCACTCACTCCTCCACTCAGTCGTCCACTCCCTCCTCGCCCACTGACTCCTCCACTCCCTCCTCGTCCTCTCACTCCTCCACTCACTCCTCGTCCACTCCCTCCTCGCCCACTGACTCCTCCACTCACTCCTCGTCCACTCCCTCCTCGCCCTCTCACTCCTCCACTCCCTCCTCGTCCACTCCCTCGTCCTAAAGGAACTTCCTTACGTGCCTCTCCTTTATTGTCGAGTGTCTCCTGCTCGTCTTTGGGACTCACGGCCTCTTTGATTGTGCAGAGATTTATTGATCTATTTATTCTCATTTGCATATTAACGAGGGCGTAACGAGGGAGGAGACAGTTCAAAGACAATGTACAGAAAATACACCGTGCTTGGATTCAGGCGCAGTTTCATACATCTGAAGGTTTTGTGCCAACAGCCTTTTCTAAATTAGCACATCGGCCAGATCTTAGAATGAACTCCAGACGAGGCCTCGGCCGTGCCCAAGATCTGTGAGAGCGTCTGAAACCACCAGCACTTTTGTTCCATCCCTCTCATTCTTCTTCACTCTCAACATACCAAAGACATTCAGAGAACCAGCTGAAGGGAATGAGGCCTTTGGAGCTTCAACGTCAGTCCCAGACTGAAGGAGACATCAGAACCTGTGGCTCCACACGGCTTCATCACCCAGGACCCAACAGTCATTTCATCTTGGCCTCAATTAGCTGGTTTCTGTGGTCATCATGGCCCAAAATGCATTTATACCGTCTTAGAGATGAACATATGTCGGAGGTTCTTCTCAGTTCTCTTCTCAACCGGTTCTTCAGCTTCAGGTTCTGCCACTGTGTCCTCACAGGGTAACCACACAGAGGTCTGATCTGAGAACATGAAACATCATCAACATCACCACCACCACCTACACTGAACACCTCAAACTGACCTGCATCCCCTAAGATGGCGCCCTCTTGACTGCACGCCTGGTTTGGGATCTCCATTTTGTGGGCAGAGGCCTCAGAGATCTCCTCAGCAATGTTCACAGCTTTGGCTCTCTTCCCCCCAGGAACGCTGGGTCCCATGGAGGTGCGCTACCACAGAACACAAGGACGTCACAAACTTGTCCGCTCGTTCTTGCACCACATTACAGAACCGAGTCTGATCCGAACGCAGTACTGTGAGGTTTCCTAAAGCTGGTCCCGACAGGAAGCTGCCGGGTCCCGACAGGAAGCTGCCGGGACCCGACAGGAAGCTGCCGGGACCCGACAGGAAGCTGCCGGGACCCGACAGGAAGCTGCCGGGACCGTAGCGCTCACCCTGCGCTCTCTGGCTCGAGACCTCAGAGGCTTCAGCACACTCGTGTCCAGATCCTGAAAAAGATGTGTCACGCCTTTAAAATCTTAATGGTTTTATTATTTTATCATCAAGTTTGGAGCAAATAGGAAATGAATGTAAGAGAAATGTGAAATATTCCATTTGCATCTAAACCTTTTTGCCCGTCCATTAAAACCTCTTAAATCCCTCAACACCTCCTCACGTGTTTGGAATCTGGCTTCTTGCTCTAAGCTGCATTAGCCTGCCAATCAAGAAGGGTGCTGTCAGACGTACCACGTCGTCTTCTGTTCGGTCGTAGCTGATATCAGAGTGACAGACCGACAGGAACGACGATTCATCGATCACGGTCAACCTGATGGAAGGAAGAAGAAGAAGAAGAAGAGGCTTGACTCCAAACACAGGTGCTGAAACCTTGAAAAGGAGTCAAACGAGAGTTTGGAAGACTTCTAGACATTTGGAGAAGGTACCGTTTGCTGCTCCTGTGCATGGTCACGTTCGCTCCTCTTTGTTCAAACGCTGCCAGAAGCGATTTCTGCTCATCGTTGAGACAAGCGCTGGATTTACTGTCGTGGACCAGGATGTCACACATCAGCTGCATCTGCCTTTGCTGAGTCCAGACAGGAAGTGATGTCAGTATCTCCTGCTGTCCAACGAGAGGCAGCCGGCGTTTACTCACCAGATACTGGTAATCTCCTTCAATCTTGTAGCGTTTCTTCATCTCCACGTCCAGCTGGTTGCGAGCATGTTTCAGCTTGACTTCCAGGGCAGCTTTGGCCACATCAGACTTCACCAGTAGCTCCTTGTACTTCTTCAGTTCCGTCTCAGCATGGAGCCATTGTTTCCTGACTGTCTCAAAGTTCTTGACCACCTCCATCATCTCTGTAGGAACAGCACAAACATCAGTCAATGGCTGTAGAACCTCGGTCCAATAAGGCGGTCCAGGGCGTCCCCCGGGCGTCCCCCGGGCGACCCCAGGGCGACACCAGGGCGACCCACCTAGCTCCGTGTTTACGGTGCTCTCCTCCATGGTGATTCTCTGCAGACACAGAGCCAACAACTCCTCCACGATGAGTCGGGACTCCCCCATCACTCTTAATCGCTGCCTTCCTGCAAAAGTAAGGGAACAGTTCCCTTTAATTGGCTGGGACATAGAAGTGCTAATTATGCCACTGTGGAAGGTCCTCCTGGATAGAACGGAACAACATTAACATTCTATATCTGTGTGTGTGTGTGAGAGAGAGAGAATGTAACCTAAATAAAACACGGATATTGAAATATAAAACACAGTTGAAATGTGTTGAAATATAATACACAGATTTAATATAAGTGCAATTTAACGCCATACGATTTGGCGTTATTTCTCAGCAGTTTTTGCCCCAGTTTGCAGCTTATATCTCTGTTTTAGTTTAACAATCGAGACGTTTTTCTACTTCATGCTGCGTTCAGAGACAGAAGCAACCGTCAAACCGTAAACTGATGAGGAGAAACCCGGAATAAGGTCGCATTTCCTCGGCCTGACCACGCCAACCGCCACAATCCGCGGATCCAGCCCGGTTAAGATGCGTTAAACTGGTTTAAGATGCGTTAAACTGGGTTAAAATGCGTTAAATTGGGTTTATGTGGTCGAGCAGGCGGAAGAGGAAGTGACGTCCTGGACACGGTCGTCACACTTGTTCGAAGGTAACTCGCGTTCAAAATCGATTTTAAAAAGCTCAGATCGATAATATCGAATCATTTAGTCTCTCATATAAAAAAAAGTCATCTCTCCATCAAATTCGGACAGTCTGTGGGTCGGTTTAGTTCGAACAGGGCCTCCTCACCTGTTGACAGTCCAACACGCACGCGCTCATATCCCCCGTTTCTCCTTGCGGGACTCGATCCCGACAGGATCACCCTGTTGGAGTCGAAAGATCAACCGCCCAACAAACCCGATCTCCCGACATAAACGGACGTTCAGGCCCGCAGCACCGACGGAAGTCGGTAAGTTTTTGCTCCTGCTCATTTCTGTCTCTCACATTAGTTTTGTCTTGTTTGCCCTTGTCGGCCACCGTAGAGAGCGGGTGAGGGTCAAGGATGAACGCATGAGCACATAAAAAAGTCACCATTATTGGAAGATTATATTTCAAATTAAAATGATGATGGAAGACGGGATTTAGCTATTTTAATGCTAAATTAGGTCCGTTAATGTTGGCAGTAAATTCTGGTATTTGAATCACAGCTGGACCGTTGGAGGTCCATGCAGATGTTTCACCTCCCTCCAGGAGGCTTCATCAGTTCTGACTGTTGGGGAGTTCCAGGTTCTTCTGCTCTTCAGGAGCCATGAACACCTTTGGAGCTTCAGTCACCCGGCTGTTGGTGGTAAATATTCCTTATCCAGCCTTTGGAGCACACGTATCTAAATACAGCTGCTTTTCTGAATCTGAAATATCAATAAGTGTAAAGAAATGTATTTAAGACCACAGACAAAATCAAATGAAGTCATAAAGAAAGAGATTCAAATGTTTTGTGGATAATTGATAAGATAGAGTGCGCCTTATGGTCGTGAACATGCGGTATTCACATCCAAAAACCTGTTAGACTATTCTTTCTGAAAGATTGCCAATTTTTCACTCTTCTTTAGTCATTTCAAAGGTGTAACAACTATAAACATGTTCAGATGTTACACATTGGTGACCAAAAAGAAACGATTCCGTCACTTTGAACCTGCTGCATGCGCTCTTTTAATCATTTTTGCTGGAGTTGTATCTTATTTTTTGTGACAGTAGATTGAGTGTTTTTAACAGTTTAGTTATTAATTGTGCTAAACGTGTGTGTAACGGTGTGCAGCGCCGTGCCGATCAACACGTCGGTGTCTCTGTAGGGTTCCACGCGACCACGTCAGCGTCTGGTCCCACAGCGATACGTCCTGAGCATCCAGGACAAAAGCAAGAAAGATGCATGAAACTAGTTCTGATCAAACATTTCTGAATGGAATCGAGACGATAGGAATGATTGACGTGGTTATCTGCACATTTCTGATCATCTGGGTGCTCTGGTGAGTCCAGAGAGACTCTTCCCAGAAGTGGACGTATGTCTTCTGGTTTGGTGGACAAATGCTGGACCTTTATTTATTTTCAGTTTGTCCAAACCAGTGTTTCTCTTTGAAAGTTTAAATGTATTCTCAATGTAAAATTAAACATTTTTATTGAAATAAAAATGATTTTCTAATCTAAACTGGGTCTGACTCGAGTCACACCTTTGGATAAATGTTGAAGAGTGACGGCCACAAGCACGTTTCTGAGTCTGAGGGTTAGGGTTAGTTAGGGTTAGGAGAGGGTTAGGGTTAGGAGAGGGTTAGGGTTAGGGTTATATCATAACGGCTAGGGTTAGGGTTATATCATAAGGGTTAGGGTTAGGAGAGGGTTAGGGTTTGGGTTAGTTAGGGTTAGGAGAGGGTTAGGGTTTGGGTTAGTTAGGGTTAGGAGAGGGTTAGGAGAGGGTTAGGGTTATATCATAAGGGTTAGGGTTAGGAGAGGGTTAGGGTTTGGGTTAGTTAGGGTTAGGAGAGGGTTAGGGTTTGGGTTAGTTAGGGTTAGGAGAGGGTTAGGAGAGGGTTAGGGTTATATCATAAGGGTTAGGGTTAGTTAGGGTTAGGAGAGGGTTAGGGTTAGGAGAGGGTTAGGGTTATATCATAAGGGCTAGGGTTAGTTAGGGTTAGGAGAGGGTTAGGGTTAGGAGAGGGTTAGGGTTAGGAGAGGGTTAGGGTTATATCATAAGGGTTAGGGTTAGGAGAGGGTTAGGGTTTTATTATAAGGGTTAGGGTTTGGGTTAGTTAGGGTTAGGAGAGGGTTAGGGTTAGGAGAGGGTTAGGGTTATATCATAAGGGTTAGGGTTTGGGTTAGTTAGGGTTAGGGTTAGGAGAGGGTTAGGGTTATATCATAAGGGTTATGGTTTGGGTTAGTTAGGGTTAGGAGAGGGTTAGGAGAGGGTTAGGGTTTGGGTTAGTTAGGGTTAGGAGAGGGTTAGGAGAGGGTTTGGGTTATATCATAACGGCTAGGGTTAGGGTTATATTATAAGGGTTAGGGTTATATTATTAGGGTTAGGGTTTGGGTTAGTTAGGGTTAGGAGAGGGTTAGGGTTTGGGTTAGTTAGGGTTAGGTTAGGGTTAGGGTTAGGACTAGGGCTAACATTAAACCACTCATTACACCACTAAAGTTACCAGTGTGTGGGACATGCCAAAGGTATGTACAGTACATCCAAAGGGAAAAATGATATAAAATGAAGGAAACACATTTTAAGAGACATATTATTGTACTGTCATGTGTGCAAATCTTTTGTGACTTATAATAAGACCTCAGAGTTTAATTATCCTGCTACATTTTCATAATGACTGATTCTGATGAGGACACCAAAGGCACTTTAGTGATAAAGGCTCTACACATCAGGATCCAGTGATGGCTCTTTGAGCACCTTTAGGACCGTGGTGTTCAGAGTCCCGAGTGCCCCCCCCCCCCATCTGTGTCGTCTGTTCTCAGGCTGGGCCGAGCGGCTTCCTGCCTCTCCCCCGTTGGGCGATCAAAGCACACCTGAGACTGATCTCCAGTCAATCATCCACACCTGCCTGATCAACCCTCCACTCATCGCCGATACGTTGTTAACCCCCTCCCCCCCTAACCCTAACCCTTGCTCCTGTTTCCAGTTTGGAACCAATCGTTGGTCTCTGCTGCAGATCACCTGTTCACCTGCCCAGCCTGCTCCAGCTTGACCGTGCTTGTCTGCTTCCTGCCCCCTTTGGCTTCGTTCCGAACTTCAGAACTCAGTAAATTTGATTACAACCTCACCCTATCGTGTGTGTCTGCAGTGCCTAACACGCGGTCCATAACCTGACACTAAAGAACCATTGATCTGGTCCAGGATAGAACTGCCTATCAGTGGTAGAACATCCTTCAACAGGTGTGTTGGGATGGGATCTAAAGGACACGTGGTGGATTTCTGAATTAGCGATGACGTCTCAGAAAAATATATAGGGCTGAAGGAGTTTAAGGGCTCGTTGGAGACCCTGTATGTTCCCACAGTCGGCACATCTGGTGATGGTCCAGTTGTTGGGATGGCCTGGTTAGCTTTCTCTCTGATAGCTAGAACTTTATCAGTGAAGATGCTCAGGAAGTTCAGTTCAAACCTCCAACACACCAAGACATAGACAAAGTCATGTTGTCTATGCTGTTCAGGGCCAGGAGGAATGCAAGGAGCTGAACACTGTGAAACTAAAGAGCCCAACAAGCAGCCCATAAAAGAGTGGCCCAACACAGACGTGCCAGTGAGTTTAGAACTGAAGAAGCCTTCTGGAGAGAAGGTGGAACATCTTCATAAACCTTAACAAGTCCAGCAGAGGCAGAGATCTAACTTTGGATAACTGTGCTCTGGATGAAGGAGAATCTGCACAGACGAGCTCCTGAAGTCTTCACCACTAAGGGAAGAAGCCAAACCAGGATCTAAAACTTAATTTGGTCACAGTGCTGAAAAGAAACTTGGGGTTTCTTCTGGTTTTCTTCAAGTAGAAGAATAATAGGTCGTTCTAGGATTTGTTGACAGGATTTAGACTAAGCCAAAACACACCAGTTCATGCTGACGTGGATCAAAATGGACTATTCTGGATGAATATATGAGGAGTCATAGCTAAAACACTAATACACACAGGCCCTTAACTATCGGCAACCTCAGTGTTTTAACTTTATCATGGAATTTTATAAGCCTTCACCTTAATGAGGGCCTTTTTAAGCTACCAGACAGTCTTTCCAGGTAAATGGAAGGTATCTTTCTGCTTGAGGGTCCTAGCCTGTGAATTATACCGGGGGCACGCCTCAGGGGGCAACAGAATCCAGTGTGATTCTAAGTGAGGCTGCTGCAAAGTAAACTGGGTCTGACTCGAGTCACACCTTTGGATAAATGTTGAAGAGTGACGGCCACAAACTGGTTCTCCTCCATTTTTCCTGTCAACTGCAGAAAGAAGCACGTTTCTGAGTCTGAGGGTTAGGAGAGGGTTAGGGTTAGGGTTAGGGTTAGGGTTAGTTAGGGTTAGTTAGGGTTAGGGTTAGGAGAGGGTTAGGGTTAGTTAGGGTTAGGAGAGGGTTAGGGTTAGTTAGGGTTAGGGTTAGGGTTAGTTAGGGTTAGGGTTAGGGTTAGTTAGGGTTAGGAGAGGGTTAGGGTTAGGAGAGGGTTAGGGTTAGTTAGGGTTAGGAGAGGGTTAGGGTTATATCATTAGGGTTTGGGTTAGTTAGGGTTAGGAGAGGGTTAGGGTTAGGAGAGGGTTAGGGTTAGGGTTATATCATAAGGGTTTGGGTTAGTTAGGGTTAGGAGAGGGTTAGGGTTAGTTAGGGTTAGGAGAGGGTTAGGGTTAGTTAGGGTTAGGAGAGGGTTAGGGTTATATCATAAGGGTTAGGGTTTGGGTTAGTTAGGGTTAGGAGAGGGTTAGGGTTAGGAGAGGGTTAGGGTTAGGGTTATATAATAAGGGTTTGGGTTAGTTAGGGTTAGGAGAGGGTTAGGGTTAGTTAGGGTTGGGTTAGGGTTAGGGTTATATCATAACGGCTAGGGTTAGGGTTAGTTAGGGTTAGGAGAGGGTTAGGGTTAGTTGTAACCAACAGACCTTTTCAGTGATTCCCCAAAGGGAAATAGTGCACACCTCAAAGCCCAGTAGCCAGATCTAGGCTGGCTGACACATGATGGCAGGTGACACCGAGGTACGCCAAGGCCGTCTCTTTGGCTACAGCCTCGCTTGCTTCCACCTTTGCCTTTACAGTTTTGGAATGGAG